>NC_065517.1:2069973-2090634 GCF_006386435.1 Epinephelus moara | reverse complement strand
TTCCTGAAGCAACCTGTGAGCTCTGGTGAATTCCATGCCCAAAAGGGTTAAGGCAGTGCTAGATAATAATGGTTGGCACACAAAATATTGACACTTAAGGCACAATTTGGACATGTTCACTGTGGGGTGTACTCACTTATGTTGCCAGCTGTTTAGACGTTGATGGCTATGTTTTGAGTAATTTTCAGAGGAAGGTAAATCTATACTACTATACAAGCTGTACACTTTTTAAAAAGGGAAATCTCTCAGAGCTTGAGGCTGTCCAAAAAGAAATTAAACAGGAGATAAAGAGGGCTAAGTTACACTACAAACAGAAAATTGAAAATAAATTAAGTAACAATAATTTGAGTTCCGTGTGGGACAGCCTTAAGATTATGACCGGGCAAGCCAATAACAAAAAAATACAGTGGCACTAGATCAAATTCTAGCAAACAAGCTAAATAACTTTTATTGTAGATTTTATGTGCATGATTTCAGCAATGAAGTGGGTTTTTTAAGGAAATCTTTAGCTGATTCCAGTGATGTAGCTATTTCTTTTAATGTCCACACTGTCACAAACGTATTCAAACAGCGTAAAAAGAGAACGAGCGCCAGACATATTGTGAAGTTTGCTGATGAAACGGTGATAGTGAGCCTGCTTAACAAAGATGAGAATGCCCATGGCCCAGTTATTCATTATTTTACCACCTGGTGTCAGGAAGCATTTTTTGTCATTAAACGTGACAAAGACAAAAGAAATGCTGATTGATTTTAGACGCTCCAAACCTTTACCTGTCAGCACTGATATCAATGGGCAGGAAATTGAAGTTGTGGAGTCATAAAAATATTTGGGCACCATATTTGACAATAAGCTGACTTTTGAGTGTAACACTGACTCTGTTTATAAGAAGTGTCAGCAGCGTTTGTATTGCCTTAGAAAATTGGCTAGGTTCCAGGTGGATAAGACCCTGATGTGCTTGTTTTACCGTTCCTTTAGTGAGTCTGTAATCACTTTTTCCTTTAGCTGTTGGTTCCGATCCTTAAACATTAAAAACAAAAACTCTTTATCAAGAGTGGTTAAAGTGTTGGGCAAAATAATTGGCATGAACCAGGAACCTCTGCAGGAAATGTACGACAAAAGGGTGTACAATAAAGTGAACTCCATTCTGTCTGACAGCTCCTATTCCCTTTATCAATATCTGGAGCTCCTCCCATCAGGTTCCCTTTTCAGACTGCCACCAATCAAAACCAACAGATATAAACATTCCTTTATTCCTTTTGCGATCTCCCTTCTTAACTCCAGAAGGAAGAGGTAACTTGTAGCAGTGATTTCCAATTTGCACTGTTTTTTTTTGTTTTGTTTTTACCGGCCTTTTAACGATTTTAATGATTTTTAATGATTTTGATCTTAATAATGATTTTATGATGCTCTTATGTTACTGTATGGCTGTAGTATCATGCCTAGTGTGCCTAAATTATTTGTGTATATCTGTGCCTTGCCTCTGTGTTTTGTTGTTTTATATGTCACGTTATATGTTATATGTCATGTCACACAAATGAATTGCCCCATTGATGACAAAAACAACATAAAGTAAAGTAAAGTTCTACTTGCATGTTCCTCCCATGTCTCCCATGCCGGGTTTTCTGGCTTCCACCCACAGTCCAAAGACATGCAGGTTAGGTCAACTGGTGATCCTAAACTGGCCGTAGGTTTGAATGTGAGCATGATTGGTTTTCTGTCTCCGTGTGTCAGCCATGTGATAGTCTGCTCCCAGATTTTTGATGTTGTCAAAATTAATGCAGCAGAGTCGGCACATCATTTGACACACTTCAGTTGATACCCATAGCATACATCAGCTACCTCATGCAAACAGAAGAAATGGCCAGGATACAGTAGCTGTAATATGCTGGTCTGTGGAGAAAATCTATTTTTAAAAAAAACTTATTTTCTGATGAGTGTTCACCCACAATGACACAAGTCAAGAAACAGCATCTGTGTAAGCTTACAAAAAAGACACTGGGTTGTGGTGTTTTGACATTCATCTCCCTCCGTACTCCCAGTTCGTAGCACGCACGTTTTGTATTTAACCCTGACTACTAAATTGTCTTTCACATGTAAAATATGCAGAGTTCTACTTTAAATATAATCAATCTGTATGTAAATACATATGGAATAGTTATAGGATGTTTATGCATTTAGACAGGAGGGTTTCTCTTTTGTTTGTAAGTCATGTTTGTTCATTTGTTCTCAGTGGTTTCCTCCTGTTGTTTTTCCAGCAGTGTTTGCAAGCAGAGGTTGATGCAGCAGCCATGTGGAACACTCTACTATCACATACTCTATAGCTTGGCTTAATAGCTGTTGTGAAAACACATTAGAGTCCCCTCTCTTCTACTTGTCTGCCCTGATGCAGACATCCCTCATTTCTATCAAACAGGCAAATATGAATCATGGAATGATGGCCTCCTGAGATCAATGGAATGACAACAACTTTCTTTCCTTTTCTCTTTCTTTTTCCCTCCAACTCTTTTTCCCCTTAATGAACAGCAGACATTTTAAAATCAAACTCTCCTTGTTAGTGCTCATCTGAAACTTCATCCATGCTGTTCACTTGTTGCTTATTAGAGTGTTCATCAGCAGGAAACATCACTATATTGTACAGGTGTTACAGCACACATCACTCAGTTGTTTTTTTGTCTTTTGTTTCAGTGGAAGTCCATACCAACCTGGTCCCCCCCAAGAAGGTGCAGCCAGGCATGCTTCAGTCCAGCTTGGTGCACGCCAGCGTGGCCACCATGCAGAACCCGATGGGCTGCTCTTTGCCACGGCTTTCTGTGTCCGCCCGTCCCCCCAGCATGGTGACCAGCATGGAGGCGGTGGCCGATGGCTCAGCCTCCTTCACCATGATGAAGCTGAAGACGGTGCTGGCGGTATTTGTAGTGGTGGTGGCCTACCTGGTGGCGGGGGGCTTGGTGTTTCGAGCGCTGGAGCAACCCTTTGAAAACAACCAGAAGATCACCATCACAGCAGAGAAGGCTGCCTTCCTGCAGAAACACCCATGTGTGTCCCCAGATGAGCTGGAGGCTCTCATCAAGGTAAGAGCAGCCATTGGTCGATACCTGCAGCTTTTTCCTCATCCCTGGATGTGGTCCCCAGTGAGGACTCAGGTCTACTGAAACCTGAGCTTCATATCGATTCGACTCCATTCAAGCTCCACACACACTCCAAACTCTGCCAGCTGACCTTGAATCAGGTACAAACCACACTAAGCTGTCTAGTACACACAAAAGTGTAGGCTTAATGGCTCCCTTTCTTTCCAAACTCCTTGAGGTTATGTGAATCTAAAAATGATATTGCACTGAGATGTTTTTGTATGCTTTGAAGGCCTTAACTTCACAATTACTTGAGAAACAGAATATCTCTGGTTGGTACGGTGTGGCATGGTGCATTTTCCTGCTGGGGGGTCCACTGCCATCAGAGAGTGCTGTTGCCTTGCCAGGGTGTACTTGGTCTGCAACATTGTTTGGGTTGTTGGAGCACATGAAGCGGCATTTACATGAATGCCAGGACTTCCCATCTGAACACTGCATTGTAATGAGATGATCAATGTCATTCACTTGGGGTGGCAGTAGCTCACTCCATAGGGACATGGGTTGAGAACTGAAGGGTTGCAGCACAAGTTGCTCGAGAGGTGCCAGTCCACCTCCTGTGCACCAGCAAGGTTCTCTGAGCAAGGCACCAAACCTCCAACTTCCCTAGCTCTCCTTTTTGGTCTGGTTTAAAACCAAAAATTTGCCAAATAGGTGCATCTGCATTCTTTTTAGTAATGAGAGCTGACATATTTCCTGCTGGAGTTAGGGCTACATGGGTCATTACATACAGCCTCAAACATATGCTAGCTTGTTGTTACTTATTTGGTAAGCTAAGTTTCAATGTGATGAAGTATGGAGCAAGCAAGAAAAGAAGAATGAGATTAAATATAGTGCAAAATTTATAACCGGCACACAGTTTTATATCTGTCTGTTATTGTGGACAGGTGAGGAAAATTATTGTGGCAATATTACATTGAACAGTAATCTCATTATACCCCTGGGCCCTATATGCATATAAAAGAGTTTGCTTTTTATTGTAGATGGTGAAATCACTAAATTCTTTGCAAGGCAAAAGAAAGTGGGGAGAAGACATGAAAATGACAGTTATGGAACTACATTAAAGCAAGGTGAGATGTCAGTTTCAGATCTAAGGATAGAGTGTTGGTCAGACACTTTCCACAGTGCAGGGCAAAGGACAAACTCATGGCCAAGTTGACTGCGAAGTGGTGAGGATGTACGTTAATATAACTCAAAGTTCACTCAAAGTTCACACGGTTCCAAATACATGTCTCCAGGGAAAAGTCAGGGGGGAAAGCCTCCTTACAAGACCACTCGGGACTGCTTCCTTGTTTATTCCCATCTGCGCACTGGTCGCGTGATTTCAACATACATATGTTCATACATATGTATGTATGAATATGTATGAATTGGGGTCTTTGCAATTGTGCATTGAGAGATATTGTTCTTAAACTATTGGACTGTTTGCCCACTAGGGGTGGGAATCTCTAGGCACCTCACTATTCGATTCGATTACAATTCAGAGGGTAACGATTTGATGATAAAACTAATTCACTGGAAACAGATGATTTGTCATTTGTTAAACTCTAAGCTGGACATGTGAAGGCTTCTCCTCTTGCCATCTGAACTGGTAAGAGACCTCATGTTCTTTGTTCTTCAACAGAGGACAGTTATTTGACACCCATCTCCACAGGATGCCCCACCTCACACTTCAGTGAGACACAAGTCGCAAACCTGATTGGATGGTACTTTAACGGTGTCGTGATTCTGTGATGTCACCAGGCAACTGTAGAAGTTCTGCTCCCTTCACACAGTCTCTCTCTTGTGCTGTGGACCTTGAGCAGCCAAGACAGGCTCCCTTTCCTCCTGGGCCCAGACAGGCCTCTCTTTCTGTGGGGCTGCAGCCCAATTCAGACCTTTGCTCCTTGTCCCAGAACCATTGAAGGATCGAACGGGGGGACTCTCTTTTTCCTGGACCACGACTTGCCCTCGTTCGTGGCAGGAGCATAAACTGAAACCAGAGAAGTTATGTGCAAACACAAGGTTTGCAAATAACTTTCCAGCAACAAGGAGAACCAAGTTTTGCAAATAACTTTCCAGCAACAAGGAGAACCAAGTTGAGTTAGCACCCCAACGTCTAACTCTGCAAGGTCCCTGAGCGATCAGGGGCCTGTATCACGAAGCGAGATCAACCTTTCCTGGGTTACCCAGACCTGTCCTGGGTTGACTAACCCTAACAATGGCAATCAGGATAATCGGTATCACGACGCTGGATATCAACTCGGTAACTCAACCCAGGGTTGCTTTATCAAGAGCTGTGAATGCGCACGCAGCGGACCAATCACAATCATGAGAGAAGCGTAGCGTCACTGAGCGTCCTCACTGAGCGTCCTCACAGAGCGTCCTCACAGAGCGTCCTCACAGAGCATCCTCACAGAGCATCCTCACAGAGCATCCTCACAGAGCGTCCTCACAGAGCGTCCTCACAGAGCGCTGTATGTGAGGAGAAAAAAGTATTTCACGTGAGGATCAGAGATTAATTCTACTAAAATATGAGGAGGAGAAAAGCAACATTACAGAAAAGGCCAACACCGTGGCAGCTGCAGGAGGAGGAAACATGCATGGCAACGCATAACGGGATGAATAATGTTTAGTTTTAGTTTAGATTAGTTTATTTGCACATAATGCTAAAAACAGACGGTATAAAATTTACAAGATTAAAAAAAGAAAAGTGCCAGAGAGTTTAGAAGCCACTCAAAGCTTATCAAAGAAATTCCCCTGTCAAAACATCAATGAAATCACATAATAGAGAAGAAAAAAAAATGAGTAAGGAAAGAAGAAATAGAGGAGGAGAGAGGGAAAAATCAAGACAAAACAAGGTAGCAAATAAAATTATGTGTAGGTTAAATTTCTCATCACTGGTTCAAGTAGCTACAGTACCTGTACCTGTACATCTGACACTGATGACACCCTTGAATCCCATGAAATCAATGCTGCGCAGATGAATTGCGTGTATTACAATTATCATCTAATATCATTGCGTCTGATAAATTGGTCTTCTTTGTCATAACGTTATATATGCTTCAATAAAGCTTAAAGCTGATGCCACAATTAAATCATATCAACACCAAATTGATAGTCTGAATAAAATCATCCTGATACTGAGCTGTGTTAGAAATTAACAGCTGTGCAAAAATATACCTAGTCTGCCTCTTTAAAAAACAAAAAGGAAAATCCCTCAAACACCATGAGGTGTAGACATGATAAGCTACTTTCCACATTTCCAGCAGCAAAACTGTCAATTAGGCCCATTATCTTTAACAGGGATCATTTCCTCCAACAAAAAAAATGTCGGCACTAATTAATGGTGCTATTAAGTGTCCGCAAATTATCAGTTTCTTTCTTATGAAGGGGTGGGATGAAAGTTCGACTTCTTTCCACTCCTTTTTGAACAATCTTTTCATTGTCTGTTGTTGTTGCTTTCTTTTCTTTTATAATGTTCAAAATAAACTTTCAAATCAAAATCAATCAAATTAATTAAACTTCTCGTCATGACTGGGCTGCATTTCTGTCAGTGGAGTCATTTTTTTCCGAACAGCTGATTGGCCAGTGGGTGGTGCTTTTTATAGGATCAGATTCAACCCTGAACTTACCCTGCTCCGGAGCAGGATAGCCGTTGAGAGTAAGTTACCATGGTGATCTACCCCGATAAGAACTGAATCGGCTTTGTGAGACCGAAAACCCAGGGTTAACCCTGAAGTTACCTCGCTAAGACATTAATCCTGCTTCGTGATACAGGCCCCAGCTTTCTTGGATCTGCACCTTCGGAACAAGGACACAACAAAGACAGCTTCTGGAACCACAGCTTTTTCCAGCATTCTTCTGCAGGCTAACAAAGCAGCACACCACAAAGGGACTCTATCTTCCATCCATTCAAGGATTGGTAATGTAACAACTGGGCATAGATTTATCACAGCTGTACAGGCTAAGCAAGACTGTTTAACTTGTTGTATGTGATTTAATGCTGTTTACTGAGTTGTTGTGATTGATTGCAGTTAGGTTATTGGTTAGTTGGCTTCACCAAAGTGAGGATAGTTTGCTAATGCTTTTCATAGACAGTCTTGCATGCAACTTAACATCATCTGTACTAATCCAGACCCTTTGCAACACATATCATGTTCACATAGACTCATTTACAAATAGGCTTTCAACAGAGCTACACCTAAAGATGCAACTCAAAGTTCCCGCTTCTTTTCCTTTGTCTTTGTCCTGACCACACGGTCAGACAAATACCTCCCCCGATCTGAAGCCAGCCTTGATTCGGCCATCTTGTAGTTCTCTGTTGTCAGCCATTTTGTTTTTTTTAGACCAAACAGCCCTGTGATTACCACACCCGCCTTTCTCTCTCTCTCTCTCTCTCTCTCTCTCGCACACACACACACACACACACACACACACACATTTGTACCTTTAGTAAATTATCATTAATGATTACTAATTATTTCAGATAGCCTATATGAATGGTAGTCTTGTTACTTTTGATCAGCTGTGTCAGAAATATCCCTAAAAAACACTTTTTAAATATTTACAATTGAAGCATATCATACTATCTAAAAATAAGAATTTAACATCTGAACCACCTTTATCACATCTTGAAAATCTCACGATTCTGAACCTGAAAGGTTGAAGTCAAGTTTATTTATTTTATAAAGCTCTGATAACATATGATACAGAGTCTACTATAGATAGGCTCAAGGCATGGAGACTAGATCTTCAAGAGGACATAGAAGAGACTGATTGGGAGAAGACAAGCCCGAGAATGAAATTACTGCAATACAAATGGTTAATGAGAAATTACATTACCCCAGTCATGCTGAACCGTTGGTGCCTTGACATCCCAGACACTTGCATTAAATGTTTAGAAGGAAAGGGTACTCTGTTCCATTGTGTATGGGAATGTCCAAAACTGCAAAAATACTGGAAAACAGTTGTTGGGAGTCTATCTGAGATTGTTGGAATGAAGGTACCTCACCAGGCAAAATTGTGTGTACCTGGCATATATCCGAAGAACTTTGCTACCAGTTCACAACAGACAACTCTAACTGACTTTGGACTCCTGCAGGCCAGGAGAATGATAGCTCTATCTTGGAGAAAAATGGATATACCTTTGGGAGGCATGTATTGGAAACACTGACTTATATAACTAGAGGAAGGGCAGGAGAATTTGAAAAAATATGGAAACCTTTATTGGAATTTCTTGGGCATTAGGGAACACAATCACTATGAAGCAGCTGTGTGTAGAGTGTATTTATGTTGTTATCATCTTTCATTTTGTTCTTTTGATTTTCTTTTATCTCATGTTTTGTTTTGTTTGTTGTTACTCACAGCGGATAAGGAAAAACTGAGGAGGGATCCCTCTTCCAGGACAGACAGACATGCAATGGATGTCATACAGAACAGATCAACATGATAAATTAACAGTAATTCGTATACAAAATGATACATGAAGAGAGACAGAGAGAGATGCAGGACAGACAGTAATGACAGTAGCTTACAACAACATTAATTTAAGTAATAATATTATAATAATAACTACTCCATACCCATTGAGTAAACAGTTGCCCATGTACAATTTCACATGGTGTGTGTTTGGGATACAGGTCATAGGAAATTGCAGATTAAATAGTCAATTGAACCCAATAAGAAGAGCAATGTATTCAGACAGTTTTTGTGAATTTGATAGTACGATTGCTTTATCGAAAGTACATTAGTACCATTGCCAATAGTGGTAATGGGTATCATTTTTCAAACATGGGACAAACAGAATGACTGACTGACAGAATGACACACTGAGAGTTTACGTGATTATGTACAGCATACCATACGATGACTTTGTCATACCAAAAATTAGAAAAAACCCCCAATAACATTCGGCCACAGGGGGAGCCACAGCGATCGGTCGCATTTTAGCCATTTTTAAGCATTTTTCTGTTGTTATAGCGCCATCCAGTTGCCAATTCAAGTTAAAGTTCTCCAGTCACCTTGAGGCATCCTGTTCTACATATCTACGAAGTTTAGTAAAAATCAATATGCCGGTTAGGCCTAGATAAGAAATTAGCTCTCTAACGCCCCCATTTTGTTTGATCGGGTCAATAATGGAGGGGTCCCCTCAGATTATGTGTGGTCATATGCCTACAAAGTTGCGTGGTGATCGGTGAAACCCTTGAGATGTTATACACCTTTATGTGATGAGCCACGCCCTCCGCAATATTCATTGCCTTATACAAGCTCAGTTTTCCAACTTCTGCCAAAAGGGAACTTTAGATGGTCCCTAGATTATGTTCACCGAGTTTCATGCAGATTGGTCAAACTTCCTGGGAAGAGATCGATTTTAAGTGTTTTTCAAAAAATTCAAAATGGCGGAAATTCTATATCATCAGAAGTTATGGGCTCTTGAGGCAAATTTGTTCCTCATGAGGAGAGGCATCTCTGTGCAAAGGTTCATGTCTCTACGACATACGGGGCATGAGATATGCCCATGTTTGCAATTTCAATCGGTTGCTATAGCGCCCTTCTTTGGCCAATTGATGTAATAATGCCTCATTCGTATCCTCCCATTACTCTCTACCACTGTGCCAAATTTGACATGGATTGACCAAGTCACTGAGGAGAAAAACGTGGAACAGACAGACAGACAGACCGACAGACATAGTTTTCGTCAATATATTCGTCATTATATAGTAAGATTACGGCTATTGTGGAACAATATGTTGTTGGTATATATTAATATAGTATATGTATGTGACAATAATCATATGTGTATAATAACAGTAGAAGTATGACTAATGATAACAGCAGCAGTAGGCATCAGGCAGGACCACGGCAGCAGCACAACCACACATCACTAGGCATGTAACGATATGTCGAATTTCGTGGTGTCGCGATAAAATAAATTCTCGATACCGTTGTGGGAATGCCATGGTAGTTATATAGCTGCGTTCTCCTACAGAGCCGGTAATATGACTGTGCGACTACATTCCCCATAATCCTTTGCATGCAACTGCGCGCGCAGGTGAGAGCAGACTCGTGCAGCTCAGCCTCTCAGCCTCCGACTCTGACCCGTGCGTGACCGGAGGAAACAGCGAATTAAAGTAAGGAGATTGATTGTTCTTCTCTGTGGATTTTCTCCACAGAGAAGCCACACATATCACGTGAAACAGCAGAATCATGGCTTTCCGACAAGACCAAGCACTTGTCGGTAGTCCAATGTTTTCACAGCGAAAAAAAATGATAAAGTTACACTAAAATAATGTATAACAAAGCTTTCATACAGCTTTGCACACACATTACTTTTGGATGGATTACTCGCGAATGCAGGGTCGCACAGAAATGCCACGCAGGGCTAGAGCTTTCCTCTCCTCATCTCCTGTTCTGAGAAAGTGTTAGGGTCTCCTTGATGTCAAGATTGTCAACCTGGTGTGAACAAACTGAGTGAATGTGTGTTTTTGAGTTTTTCTATGACTTCCAGGGAAATGGCTGGGCTTATTTTGGTTTTCTTTTACACACATCTCTACCCACCTCTCTCTCTCTCTCTCTCTCTCTCTCTCTCTCTCTCTCTCTCTCTCTCTCTCTCTCTGTGTCTCTCTGTGTATCTGTGAGTGAGGGATTGTGTGTTATTGAGTTACATTATTTCTAATTTGTTAATTTTGTTGTTGTTGTTGCAGGGTCTGATTGTTCTAAGTTCTGTATATTTGATGAATATTAAGACTACTCTATCCTCATAATTTGATGTCATTCAGATGACTTTCTAGTAATAATACTACACTACTTTTGTTCAGAGTAGGTTAAAAAATACTGAATGTTTCCATTTTCATATTCTGTCACTATAGTTTTAATTGACATGACTTTGTTATGGCACTTTAATGTCTGCCTGCCTAGCAGTAATAGGGGGGAAATGAAAGCACATGTTCAACTGTGTGTTTATTTGTTTATGATACGCTTCCAAGTTAAAAATAACAGGCTGTACAGTGTACATGCACTATTTTTGAATAAAATAGCTATTTTTAACAATAAATTTTCTCTTTTTTTCCCCTTGTATAAATATCGTGATATATATCGTATCATGGACTCTTTATCGTGATAATATCGTATCGTGAGTTTCTGGTATCGTTACATCCCTACACATCACACCATCCAGGCACCGCTGGGATATACGTTAACCTGCGAGTTAGCGAGATGCAGTAACAGGACATGAGCGTTAGCAAAGTAGAGAGAAAGAGAGAAGGAGAGAAGGTGCTCTGTGTATTATAGGAGGTGTATTATAGGAGGTCCCCCAGCAGACTAAGCCTATGTCAGCCTAACTAGGGGCTGGTCCAAGGCAAGCCTGAGCCAGCCCTAACTATAAGCTTTATCAAAAAGGAAAGTCTTAAATCTAGTCTTAAATGTGGAGCTGGTCTGCAACTACTTTCTCAAGGATCTTTGAAAGAAACGGAAGATTAGAAATCGGTCTACAGTTGGCTAACACCTCTGGATCCAGGGTGGGCTTTTTTAGAAGAGGTTTAATTACCTACCTTAAATGATTGTGGTGCATAGCCTGTTAATAAAGATATATTGATCATGTTTAATATGTGAGTGTTAATTAAAGGTAAGACTTCCTGAAGTAGCCTAGTTGGGATGGGGTCTAAGAGACACGTTGATGATTTAGATAAAGAAATCATTGAGGTCAGCTGTTGAAGAGAAATCGGGTAGAAGCTATCTAGATATATATTAGGTCTTACAACTGTGTTTGAGGGCAGATTGGTTCCATTTGAGGGCAGGAGGTCATGAATTTTGCCTCTAATAGTTAAAATGTTGTCATTAAAAAAGCTCATAAAATCATCACTGCCAAGAGCTAAAGGAATACAAGGCTCAGTAGAGCTGTGACTCTCAGTCAGCCTGGCTACAGTGCTAAAAAAAAAGAGTTGTTCTTATTTTCTTCTATTAATGCTGAGTAATAGTTTGCTCTGGCATTGCGGAGGGCCCTCTTATACATTTTGAGACTGTCTTCCCAGACTAAACGAGATTCTTGCAGTTTGGTTAATCGCCAATTCCTTTCAAATTTTTGCTTTATTTGTTTTAATTTTTGGGTTTGAGAGTTGTACCAAGGAGTGAACTTTCTTTGCTTTGTTAATTTTTTTTAAGAGGTGCTACAGAGTCGAGTGTTGTTCGCAGCGAGCTTGCAGAGCTATCGACAAGATGATTGATTCGGGAGAGTTCAAAATCCGTGTGGGAAGCCTCTGTTACAGAAGGACATGGTATTAAATTTAATATTCATATTCATATTCAATCAAATTCATTAATTTCATATTTGATTTACATGATTGATCCTGGGCAGATAACTTTGGTGCTTTCTCTACTCAACTCAAGATGTGACATCGGCTGTGGCTCGAAGGTAGAGCAGATAGTCCACTAAGAACAGCAGCTCCTCCAGTCCACATGTCGAAGTATCCTTGAGCAACATCAGTGTGTGAGTGTGGGTTTGGGATTTTTTTGTTTAATTTTTGAATACATTTTCAGCATACATGAACATAACAGTTACTGTAACATCAAACATGTTCAGAAGCAGCTGTCTGCTACACCATTGGCCATTGGTGCGAGACACACCACAAAGACTAGGGTGACAGATGCTCACCAATGGCTAACCGTCAGCTTCATGTATCAGGGCCTTTACAGTGTTGCTGGAGGTCTGGACAATGCCATAGAAACTACACTGCTCAAAATATTAAGGGGATACTTAATGGTCACAGTATAACATAAAGTCATTTTAACTTTAGGGATACCAATCTGTCCATTTAGGAAGCACAAGTGATTGTGAATCAGTCTCACCTGCTTCAGGGCAAATGCTCTCTTCTTATCTCTCCTGCCTGATTCTTCTTTAGTTTTGTGTCCTGCTAGTGGTCATTATGAAGCGTTACCTGCAGCCCAGTCAGGTTGCAAAGATAGTCCAGCTCCTCCAGCTGTGCCTTTGCTGTGTCTCCCAGCACAGTCTCAAGAGCATGGAGGAAATACAAGGAGACTGGCCATTACACCAGGAGAGCTGGACAGGGCCTTAGAAGGGCATCAACCCAGCAGCAGGAGCGGTATCTGCTCCTTTGTGCAAGGAGGAACAGGAGGAGCACTGCCAGAGCCCTACAAAATGACCTCTAACAGGCTACTGGTGTGTATGTTTCTGACCAAACTTTCAGAAACACAATCCATGAGAGTAGCATGAGGGCCCGACGTCCTCTAGTGGGACCCGTGATGCCTTTGGGGTGGTATGTATCGGTGCATCCGACAATGCCAGGTACCGCCAGACTGTCCAGGAGCTTACTGATGCCCTGATCCAGAAATCTACACTTAATTGAAAAAGCCCCGTTTGACTTAATGTCAACTTTCACTTGAGGCTTAAACTGTTCTATGAACACAATTCAGCCTTGTCTAATCAGTGTTAACTTTAGCCAGGCTGGAATTGGCATCAATTGAGCGCACACACGGAGTATAGAAGCAGCCCAGAACAGTCGATTGTGGAAAAGAGGATATTATGTTGCAAAAGGAAGGGAAAATTAGCTGTGTTCTTTTCTCCAGTGGAACAAACCATGCTGATGGAGCTCTATGAGGAATATGAAGCAGTAACCACTAAAAGGGGCATTAATCAACAAGGCCAGGGAGATGGTCTTGCAAAACAAGTTCTGACAGGCTATATGTATAAGTTATAGCCAGCTTCTTTTTTTTTTTCTTGTATTTGATGATAAATGAACAGTCAGACAGGCTACAGTAAGACTGTGGCTATATTGTCAGTTGGCCAGATCATATCAGATGTGTGTTTAAAATTATAGTGCAGGCTAACTTAGGAGAACTGACATAACTACAATGAATGAACTGTAATCAGCCTAATATATTGAGGTGTGTGAAGCCTGACTGACCCTTGACTTATATTCATTCTTCTGTTACAACATTCATTACAACAGGAGCCATCTCAAAAGCCAGGGAAGAATGTAGCAACAAGTGAAAATTAAGTACAAAAACATTTTCCAGAGTGATAAGTAGCCTGTGATACAATGTGCAATATATCTTTTAAAATAGTAGTTAAGATGTAAATATACAATTTTAGCCACCAAAAACAAGAGAGGCCGATGCCACCACTACTGAGAGACGCTATGGCTGAAGGTTCATGTTGCTGGAGCTAACATAGATTCAGAATAGTAAAACATAGTGGAAATTAATCGTGCTGATGTGCAATAAGATACAGTCACATACATTATAGAATGTATGATGCTGAATTTCCCTTAAACAAAGATTTCAAATGAAATGGGAGGGAGACAGAATGCAGTTTCACGTAATGTCACACATTTTATTACAATGCAGGATACGTGACTTGGAAAGTATTAAATTGGAAATACAAATGAATGACAACAGCCAACAGTGTAACAGCCAATTCACTAATGGTGTAAACTATAAACTGACACAAAAATGACAATAACCACCATAAAGCGCCATGTTCTGAATAGACACATGATAATCACTAATAAAAAGTGACATTTGTTTTTTGGAACATAAAACAGCAAACTTAACTGCAAACTACTAACTACTCAGTCCAGCACTGGGTATGATGGTAAATGTGGGCGTCGCTACATTATGCAGTCTAAAAACTGTAAACTAAAACAAGGGTGATCATGAATAAAATGTGGATTAACTGAAATAGGTCAGCCTGTGTCAAATGACCATTTTGCTTTTTTTTTACACAGTAAAAGTGATCAGACAATTTTTAAAACTTTATTCTTATTATTTTCTTTGGAAGTAAATTAAACACTAAATTAATGCTTGGCCACATTGTGAGAAAACCCAGCAAGCAATAGTCGTGATTTAAACGTATTGGCTATATTTAGTTCCGATTTAGTTTAGCTACATGTAACCCAAATCTAGCCGATTTAATTTTGAAATTGATTAAAGGAGCTATATGTAAGAAATCTAAAGCAAATAGTCGTAAAATCATCCTAATATGTCACAGAGACAAAGGAATAATGTTCATATAACATACTGATCTCACCGACAACAAAAGTACAGCCAGAATATTCGCATTTAAAAAAAAATTTACGGTCCGCAAATCATGTTTATGTTTTGAATTTGTGTTTTGGCCTGTTGCACCACCCACCGCCGTCTACCAGTCACGCAGTCAGTAGAGTCTCAGCATCAGTTAAAGTTACGACTGAGCTACAGCAGCACGGCAAGCAGTATTAGCAGTGTCCCAGTACATAGCATTAGCAGTCTCCTCAGCTGTATCCCGGCAGCAACGTTAGCAGCAGAGAAGCCGGACTTGCTTGAACGGTCCGCTGGAAAACGGAAGATCAAGGACGCGGCCCTGCCACGGCAGCCGCCCGTGGGCAAACAAATCAGTCTCCAGCGTGCTGCTGTCCAGCCACCTCGAATCTGTAGGGGAGGGGGGGCGGACACGACTCGCGGCAGTATTTTGAATTTGAGTGCAGTTACCGTTTTGGTCACATTCTTACATACAACGCCTTTAAACAGTAATTAAAATATGTTTATCTCCATTTTTTGGACATGGTCTCTACATAGCCGTATAATTGATGACGTCTACACTTTGGCTATGGTTAGACGTCTACCAAATTTTCACTGACAGCCCAGATTCAGCCGTGATTTAGCCTAGACGTCAGGTCTTCATGTAGATGACTATTAGACGTTTTTTAAACCAAAAAATGCTTGCTGGGAAATGTCTGACACACGAAATAAAAGTGTTGCCTACGCATAAATGTACTACACAGAAGGGTCTAGTTAGCCTGCCACAGAGCAGACTAGTTCAGCAGTATAAGTTACCATGGTTTCCGAGCAGAGATTCATATATGCCACAGTAATCGAACTGATCTCCCACTTAACCTAGCCAGAATTATTAAAATAAGCCAGGCTTTTCTTTAATCCGCCTTGATGGAATAACCCTCTGGTCTCAGAGGAGATCCCCTAGGACACCATCCAACAACTCATCAGGAGCATGCCCAGATGTTGTCAGGAGTGCATACAGGCATGCAGGGGCAAAACACACTGCTGAGTCACATTATGAGTTGCTGTGATAAAATTCACACGAGTTGGATCAGCCTGTGATTTCAATTTTGTACTTTGATTTTCAGTGTGATTTTGAATGCAGCCCTCAGTGGGTTGATGATTTTGGTTTCCATTGATCGTTGTTACGCCATTTTGTTGTCAACAAATTATACAATTAGTCAGGTTCACTATTTCCTGATTTCAACCTTTGTTCAAAATCTTTGGGAAATTTATAAAATATACATTTTTTGAAAGGTCAGGGTCTGACAAACCCCTAAACTAATGATTCAATTTTTTTCAAAGTCTCTGTGGCAGCCATCTTGGACTTTCAAAATGGCGACCACCCATAACCTGTTTTAAGCTGGCCCCCTAATGATAAATCAAATGGGCCCTGAGTTTATAAGTTAATTACATATTTTTCAAGCCAAAGAAACAAATGGGACCATTTCCAATACATTAAGAATTGAATCTGATGCTGCGTCTGCCTATAATATGTGTTGTATTAGTCAAATAATTGCTCTATCTCTTGTTATTGTACCTCTTATTAATACACTTGACAACTAGCTAGGTAGCATTAGCAGCTGGCTTTAGTAGAACAACAGCAAAGATTACCTGAGTAGCTAGTGTTAACCACTGGTTGACAAACCAATCTAATGTTTAAGTTATTTAGCAGTCGTCAGTTGAGAACTTGCTTGACAGCTACGACATAAGCACAGATGGACAGTGTCATTCAGCCAGGTGACTGTTTCTATTGATCTGACAGCGCAGAAGATGCGAGAAAGGGAAGAGGTGTGTGCTTGATGGTAAATAAGGACTGGTGTGACAATAAGAATGTTAGGTGCTGTCCTGTTCCTGCTCGCCCTGCGCCACAAGGAGAATAAACACCCTGGATCACTGCCATACGCCATTCAGAGGTGGTTACAGAGCAGCACTCCCTGTGTACAGGAGGAGTGACCATGCGGCTGTGTTGTTGAGGTTGAGATATGTAAACATACTTCAACGCATCCCCCAGTGAAGTGAGAGAGATGGAGCCAATCAGAGGATAGAGCACGTTCCAGGACACCTCCATCGATGTCATCAGTGAATTCACTGAGACTGTGGTGAATTTCATTTGTGAAACAACAGAAGCAACTGCACCCAAAACTACAATTAAATCACTCCACAACCAGAGACCATGGATTAACAGAACTATCCAGGATGCCATAAGCACACACACTGCAGCCAGTCTGTAAACATGGACAATTATAAAATAGCAGCATACAATGAAAGAGGAAATTACTAACTTTCAATGCATATGCTAAAGGAGCTGATAGATCACATTTCACTGGAGTCATACCTTGTACCCTGTCATGTGATTAATAAGTGATTGATTTATGTTAACTCTTTAGCTAAATTAACACTGGAATACAGCCAAATTTCTCTAAGTTGGTTACATCACCTCAACATCTGGTAACACAAAGAGCAACAACAATGTTGGAAGCTTCAGCAAAAACAACATTGAGAAAGTTGACACCTTAATGATTTGCTCTACTGTATTAACCCATTTGTGCCCAAATTTTTCTCAATGTTTTTATGCATATAATCATGTTAACTGAGTCCATGAACATGTTCTAAAGTTATTTCCTCCATTTTGTGCTCTCTGTTCTAGAAAATCTCATTTGAATGCTCGGCAACTATAGTTGCCGGCGGGCACATACCTTGTATCTACCCCTCTAATGGTGAATAGTGAATTAGAGCACAAAAAACAACATGTAATTCAGCTGTCTTTACTGAGAAAGACTTTTATTATTTAAACAAGTGTGAGAACAATTTAATTCATGAATTTTGTCATCAAAAAACTTGGAAACGCCAAAATTCGAATTAAAATCCCCTGATTCGCACAAACTAAAATACACTCGCTATAGCTGGGTTTTGGTTGATAAGAAAAAAATGTTGGTTCACAAAACGGGGGATGGAAACAGTTATGTTTGAATTAAGTCTGACGTAGCGCACTTTCACCCCAACTGCTTCCGGTGTTTCCGGTTCACTCACAAGTCAAAAACATTGCGGAAAACAACAACACAAGACTTGTGTGGACGGAGGACAAAATAAGAACATTTCTAGCCTTAATAAGGTGGTAATGCATTTACAAGCTGGTTGCCAACCACCAGAAAACGTAGAAGAAGAAGAATGCGAGACTTGTTTTGTTTTCGGTTCTGCGGAAAACTCGTGCGAGTTCGTAGTTTTCACCAGAGTCCGTACATTTAATGGAAACACACAAGATTCGTATTTCTTTTAATGTGTATTTCCCAATGGTTCGAATCACTTTTGGATGGAAACATAGCTACTCAGGTTCTTGTCCATCATCTATGATGGGTAGTTGCATGTCACCATCAGACACAAAGCAGTCTCCTTTGAGCAGCCTAGACGGTAGGCGTTTGGGATCACAGGTCACATCATCATCAGAAAAATCGCTGTCAGTCTGTTTCGCAGGCATTATTCTCAGACTCTGGCACAACCGAAATGCTTGTGATTTTTGCAGAGGGATCATCTGCATCAAGGATGTCCAAAACCTCTGCCAAAGTATACCTCTCTAATCCTCCTGGTTTATCTCTGTGGAAAACACGAAAGAGTTTGCTCCCATGGCCACTGGGGGCCACCATTTTGTGAAATTAACGCAATTTATAATGGATATTTTTTACCAAACAATTCCAATTCTATATCCCTGTTCACGTACAACAGTGTTAAAGATGTTCTCCCTGTATTTGACATCATTCAGTCCTTCTAATCTACCGCACAGTGCAACACAGTCAGCGCTAACATTGGCAGCACTAATAGCTAGCTAGTTAGTTAGCTGGGTAGTTAGCTAGTGCTAGCTACCAAACACTAGTAATGTTGGTTACCAAATGTTAAAACTAACACTATCAAAAACTGTATTGTTACCAAATATTAGCCCTTTGTAATGTTGGTAATGTTAGCTAACATTATTATCTACTGACAAGGTATGTACCCACTGGCAACAATAGTTGCCGCTTGGACAAATGATTGCATACAGAAAAAACTATGCATCCAATGTAATATTTCTACTGTTTGGATGATTCTAGAGACTTTCATGATTAAGTAGATATATATATGTCAACAAAAAAAATATTATTATAATATGAAAATCACCTTTACTTGTGGGGGTTTGTCGTCGCCATGCCCTCAGTAAGATGGGTCAGGAACTCAACATCGCCATGTGACAGGAAGTATGTGGAAACTTAATTTTTTTTCTTAATATGATTGTCTAAGGTGTCCACTCACATATCATTGATATATAAAACATGTATAGTATTTAGAAATGTATTTTTAAGTGGAAAATGACAAGCATACACTTTGGCAACTATTGTTGCCGGTGGGCTTAAATGGGTTAACAGCAAAACAAAAATCTGCAGATGTTCAACTTACTTTCTCCTCCTCTGACAGATGTCCTGCTTTTGGCAGTGGCAAACACTGCAATTCTGATGGCATCAGGTGTTCTGCAGATCCAACCTTTCTGTACTGTAGGTCCAGAAAAGGCAAAAGCATTATCTACACTGAGTGCATTCTCTGTTGCTGACTGTATGGTTTGCCAGAGTTGGTTTAAGCTCAGTTCACACTACATGACTTCCAAAGTAGGCTACTTTTCACACTACCCAACTTTTCTTGTAATTGGGAGTCTTGAAGTCATTGTGGTGTTAAACTACATGACTGACCAGCAACACCAGGAGGAATCTCTGATGAATAGGCTCATATCTTGTGATGCGTGTGTCAACTCGTGGTACTTACAAATATCATAACAGGGTTGCCAACTCTCACGCATCTGGCATGTGACACATGCATTCACCTTCCATCTCACAGTCTCACTCTACCCAACCAATTCTCACGCCAGTGACAAACGCTGGAAAAAAGGCTGATAGCTGAGTATTTTAAATTAATTTCAGAGCCGGCGCGCCGGGTGGGCAGAGTTGAAGTTTGCAGCCAGACTTCAGAGAGGGGAGAGGAGAGGAGAGTAGAGGACAGGAGAGGGGCAGACTCCACCTGACCGGCGTACCGGTTGAGTGAAATTGAGTGCAGACAAATGTTTCTGTGGAAAACTACTCTCTGATTGGTGCGCAATCCATATTTGCGCTTTGATTGGGCAGCTCTAGTATGGGCTGAAATATGTGCCACCAGAAACTGAATTTGAATCATTTATATTTGAATTTGAATTTCTAAACTTGAATAATTGCATTGAAAAACTGAATTTGAATCACATAATTTGAAATTGAATCATTTATATTTGAATTTGAATTTCTAAACTTGAATAATTGAATTCAAAAACTGAATTTGAATCACATAATTTGAAATTGTATTGTTAATTTGAATCATTGCATTGAAAAACTGAATCTGAATAGTATAATTTGAAATTGAATTTATTTCTATATATCTTCACATTCAATCAATCAATCAATCAATCAATTTTATTTATAAAGCCCAATATCACAAATCACAATTTGCCTCACA
>NC_065517.1:2066656-2069683 GCF_006386435.1 Epinephelus moara | reverse complement strand
TCCAGTTGTTTTAATTATGATAGATTAATTCATTAAAATGCTTTACAGGTGATCTGTAGTTTATGTTCATGGTTTATCCTCCTCCTATTTGATATGAATTCTCCTGTAAATCAGCATCATATCAGTTTGACCTGTCCCCTCAACTACACAGGCTGAATAAACTGCGTTTGACTATAAGGTTAATATTTTCAGAGGAAAAAAAATACAAGATAAATAGCTTTCATTAAAGATCAGTCAGACACAGTCAGGGCTTCACATCTGTACACATGTTAGTTTAAGAATCCTCACATCCCACTGACCACAAGTCTCTGTGTTGCTAAATACTTCAATAATTAAGCCGTCCAATATTAATATAGTACAGTAGACTCTGTATAGTTTATGATGAATGTATTCAGTCTCTGACAACTAAACTTCACCATCAGTCACACATGTTTTCTGTTCACAGAATGAACCTTCAGATCAGACAAATACAATCTTAATCTCTAAAATTCAACAAAAATGAGTAGTTTATCTAAAACGTCATATTGTTGAGTCGAAATCTAAACCAATCAGCTGTTAGATCAGGTGAGAGCCAGGCGGTGCAGTCGGTGGAGAGCAGCTGCAGCGCCTGGCTCTAAAAACTGTGGCCGCCTCGCTCTCGCGGTTTTATCGCCATCCACTTTTGTAATACGTCAGAGCAAGTCGGGATGAAGTCGGACACAAAACTAACCGGCTTGCATTGTGCGCCGATCACCGGTGAAATTCCAATTCAAATATAAATGATTCAAATTCAGTTTCTGGTGGCACATATTTCAGCCCATACTCTAGTCTCACAGTCAGCCGACTATGCTGTCGTGTTGTGATCTGAATCAATCACACAGACGAGACGTGTGCTGCTGGGTAGTGCTGCTGCATGTTTACTATGTTCAGCAAACCAGCCAGCAAGAAGCAAAAAACCTTGCACAGTTTCTTCCAAACAGACTGTGTAAGTTGAGTAATGCAGGGTCTTCACAGGTGAGGAGAGATTATAACTGGCTGAGAGAAAATATCTATAGCATAAAAGTGACTTTGAGGTTAATTTCCAAGGCAATTTCCCTACTACTATTCCTAATTCTATTTCAAAATTTTGCTTTCCACATATTTTTTTAATATTTATTGCCACACTAGAAAGAGCACGGTCAGGGAGGAGAAAGTGGACCAGAGACCAGCAAGAACGATCATGCAGGGTCTTCACAGGGGTGCCGCGTCAATGCCGACAGCCCTCAATGACGACAGTGCACGCATGCAACATGTGTGTGTGTGTGTGAGAGAGAGAGAGAGAGAGAGAGAGAACAAAATATATATGCTAATAGTATATAAGATAATATAATTATATATGATATGAATAATTATATAAATTAATATATAAGGACGTCTGGGTTTTCCTTGCTCAGCAGCCGCGGGTAAGCGGAGAGAGAGAGAGAAACACAATTACGCTCAGCCTACATAAGGTGAAAAGTCCAAACGAACATATTTATTGACAAGAAACAATTCTAATCAGTTCCATAATTCAAAGTATTTTTACTCAACGAAAAAATGTATAAAGATCAGTTTTTACAACTTTACAAAACAATTCTCTGCGAGGCCCTGCTCTTTGACATGGATGCGCAATTGCCCAGGCTGGTAGCACGAAATCATCAGTGATTTCGTGCACGAATTCATCAGTGCAGGAGGGAATACAGAAGCAGCGAGGAAAGCCCCTAGGTTGAAGGCACCTATGACACAGTTTGAAGTTCACCTGGGCTAGAAGATTTGTCTCTAGCTGTTCTCTGCTGCGGAAGAGGTGGCGCACGTCTTTCAAACAAAGGACATATCCACAGAGACTGTCCAGTCCAGTGTGAACATGCTCAGCGCGCACTATCGAGGACTGCGGTCAGAAGTGTCCTTCCACCGTCTGTATGCTGACGCAGAGAACGACGCACTCATCCAAGCACCTGTCCTGCCTCCAGTGTGTCGACCACCGCACCGCCTTGATGATGGTGCTGCGCAACGTGAGTGGCGAAATCCTGAGGAGATGTACAGACGTAAATTCTTTGAAGTGCTTGACCTCTTAACAGCTGAACTGGCTATAGGAGATTCGACCAGCCCACTCTGCATCTCCTGTCTCACATGGAAAATGCCCTGCTGGCTGCTGTCAACAAGTGAGTGACTGTGTAGCTTACAGACTGTTTATGATTAGTACTGTAACTTTGTTCAGTAAAAAAAAAATACAATGCTGCTGGTAGTCTACCTAACTTTTCCTAAAAGTCTCTGTATTTACATTTAAAATAGTTTTATATAAATTCCACAAAAGACTAAGAAATTATGATTTTTTTTTTTTACCTATTTTGGTACATACCTAGGGTGAAATCAGGTAATATGGGACACTTTTTGGTAGAATTACCAGACACCAAACACCAAAAAAGTGGTTACTCACTCTAATGATGTTTTTATCAGTTATCATAGATCTCTACAATATTTCTGTTGTGAAATTATGTTGTAATGTATATTTATTTAGAAACTACAGACCTATAAACTCACTGAGACCCCCTTCTCTCCCCGTTCTGCATGTTCAGGTAAAATGGGACAGGTGTTATGGTAATATGGGACATTCATTTTCAGTCTAATTTTCTCTTCTTTATTTGAACATATTAGTGGCTAAGGTCATTTTTTGAACATAGAAATTAATAACATAGTTAACAAACAGTACACCAAGGAATTCATCAATCAATTCATTATAATTAAAAGAACATTTGTTGAATACATGAACACTGGAACCTCAGCCTTCTTTGATGGCACCCTCCATCCTCTCCTCAGTCCACTGATTCTTTTTTATATTCTTTCCCTCTCTTCTGTCCCTCTCTCTTCTCTCCCTCTCTCCTCTCTTCTCTCTCTCTCTCCTTGGTGCCATGTCTGTAGATTAAACTATCAATTTAAAAAATGTTATTTATTTATTTATTTATTTATACCACACACACACACACACACACACACACACACGCACACACACACACACACACACACATACAC
>NC_065517.1:2033776-2066324 GCF_006386435.1 Epinephelus moara | reverse complement strand
CTCACATTCACACCTATGGACAATTTAGAGTCATCAATTAACCTAGTCCCCAATCTGCATGTCTTTGGACTGTGGGAGGAAGCTGGAGTGCCCAGAGAGAACCCACGCTGACACGGGGAGAACATGCAAACTCCGCACAGAAGGGCTCCCACACCCGGGATCGAACCAGCAACCCTCTTGCTGTGAGGTGACAGTGCTAACCACCACACCACCGTGCTGCCCGTTACCAGTGACCAATCAAATTGATTGTTTTCTATCAGGAGGTGCTATAGCAACAACTCAAAATCGTTTTTTGTGATTGGCTGCTAATATTTGAATTGCAAAATACCTCAGACCTTATATGTCCCGTATTAACTGATGTCCCATATTATCTGACGTCACCCGACATACAAAATCCTCCTGCTCCTCGCCCCAGGCAGCTCCAGCTCCAACTCTGCTCACATGCTCTGACTCAGGCATCAGAGCCTCTGAGCTACAGTGATAGATGCATTGGCGCTGTCCGTGGTGCTTCAGCCATACCAGGGGTCAGCAACCTTTTGGATGTCCTGTGCCACTTAACAATGTTTTTTAAACAAATCACAGACCCGAGTCCCAGTTTGAGTTCGAATTGTGTGTGAGATGCTGAATTGAAAAAATGTTAAGAGAAAATTTTAGTAAAAAAGTGATCAAATTTCTAGAAAAAAAAGTCATAAAATTTCCAGGAAAAAAAGGCAAAATTTTGTACATAAATTTTGTCATAAAATTTGGATGAAAATGGTGAAATGAAGCAAAAAAAAGTATAAAATTTGGCGTCTCTGTGTGCGCTCTCTTGTCAAAAACAACAGTGTACTTTGAGACTAATTAATCTCAGTATTATTTTAATACTGACTAATTAATCTCAGTATTATTTTAAAATTGAATTGTTCATTTTGTGTCAGTCTCGCACTAAGAATTGACAACCTCCGTCCACTGATTCAGGACCGCGGACAGTGCAGGGAGGGAGTATTTTTATTTAGAGAAAGAGAGAGAAAATCAGAGAGAGAGTTCGGTAGAGCGAGTTATAGATGGAGTGAAAGCCAACAGGGATTGGTCACATGGGCTTGCTATCAAACGTGCGCGAGGGAGAGAGCATTCACATGCAGGGAGTGAGCTCCCCCCTCCCTCAGAACTCATCATCACGCTGATATTGTGTGTGACTGTGCGTGCGTGTGCGGGCCATCGGCACAACGGACCATCTACACCGTGGCCAGTCGGCACAACGGACCATCGGCACAGTGGCCCATCGGCACAGCGGGTGGGCCCTCTTCACAGGTGAGAAGAGAATATAACTGGCTGAGAAAACATATCTATAGCATAAAAGTCACTTTGCAATTAATTTCCACAGCTATGTCAAAAGGCATTTGGAGAGCTTTGTAAATGTCAAAAATGAAATGAAATGGCCTAGGTCTAGGCACTCGTAGACTTGCATAGTCAATTCAGTTCAATTCAGTTTTATTTATAAAGCCCAATATCACAAATCACAATTTGCCTCACAGGGCTTTACAGCATACGACATCCCTCTGTCCTTAGTACCCTCACAGCGGATAAGGAAAAACTCCCCAAAAAAAAACCTTTAACGGGGGGGAAAAAACGGTAGAGTCTAGAAATATAGACTACAATAATACACAAAATATATTATTATTCCCAAAATAATATTTTAGTTAGACCTTAATCAAAATATATTCAACGCTTTGGTGCGCTGAGATGGGTGTGGCGGCGCAGCAGGGGGATGTGTCGACAGATCCAGCTTGGCGCAGTGACAGTTTCGTGCCAAAAGGCTTCGCCGAAGGTGCGCTAAAAGCTCACCAGCTGAAACCAGGTCTACTGTCAACGCAGGGGGAGCGCAGCCGGTGGAAGCCGAAGTTTGGCTGACCAGCGGACAGTGCGCACACGTCACCAAAACCTCACAGGCAGGTTTCCAGAATGTCAGGCACATTAACGATGCAATAAATACCCAAAGAAACACTATTCAATGCAACTATCTGCAATCAGCACATAAATGTATCTCGATATCGACTGTCCCGTCACATCTGATGTCAGATCAAAGGGGATTGGCACCGTTTGGCACGTTTGGCACGCGTAATGGAAACCCAACCTGATTTGTTTAACAAAACTAATGAGTTCACATCCCTCTCAGCCAACCACAAACAGCCACAGCATCAGATAGGGAGTATATATTCAGCATCTGTCATCTTAGAAAAGTCAAAAGAAAAGAAACAGAGTGAGACTGCGAGAGAGAAAGAGAGAGCGTGCGCGCTCGCACGAGAGAAACGCAACATTGATTTACAATTGTGGTGACCTCCTTCCAGGCTACCTTTGCATAATCAGCCCGTGGAGGTCTGCTAGCAGTTCCGTATATTCGGACACTGCGAGCTTGGACCTCCCGGACCAAAACATCAGTTTCCTCCTGGGAGAAGTTTGCCCATCTGACGCTGCTGCTCTCTTCTGCCATGGCGAATTGAGTAAACAGTCATTACGCCTTCGCGTGGCGCATTTAAGGGCGAGGAGAGGGGCTCATTTGATTGGTGTGATGTGTGTAAAACCCACTCCATGCCTTCTCTCCTCCCTCTTTCCGACTTGCGCAGGCAGGGGGGATGGAGGTGGGAAAGAGGAGTAGCTGCGCCAGCTCGCACGGTGTGCCAAACTTGCAAAATCCGCCTGGCCACACCCAGTTGGCGAAGCGCAGGTGCACTGCGCCTCCGCCTCGCCCGGTCTGCGAAACTAGAGGCCTAAGTGTCAGCCTGGCTACAGTGCTGCAAAGAAACCTGCAGTTGTTTTTATTTTTCCTCTACTAATGATGAGTAATAGGCGTCTCTGGCATTGTAGAGAGCCTGTACAGCTGGCACACACTGTATAGGACAAAGGTAAAGGTGCTTTTTTTTTGGTTGAAAGGAAGGAACTACGAGTTAGGCACAAGCACGTCTACCTACCTGTCTGTCAGCTTGAGAATCTCTTGGCGGTGCTTTTTGTGTGGTGGCGGCATGTGGTTGCAGATCTTCTTCAGTTTGAGGAAATCAACTTACCAGTCTGTAAACTCTCCGCTTGCCAACTTCTAGCTAGCTGCTAGCTTGCAGTATGTTTCAGATGTAAACATCAGTAAACACCAAGGAAGATGGAGAAGAATGGACACCAGTTCAACTAGCATCCTGCTAACCATTGTACAGGCATTGGAAATAAACTGGAACTGCTATGGTTTGTGGGTCGTGACCATGCAGCCGACCTGTTGAGGTCAGGATGTGTAGAAAGTTAAATCATTCCACAACCAGAAAACATGGATTACCAGAACCATCCAGAAACATGGACAAATATTAAGCAGCAGCCAACAATGTGAAAGGACGCCATTGTGGAAAATGTAGTTTTCTAGCTCTAGTGTTGGTTCAGTTTGTTTGTCTGTTAGGAGCAAGCTTAGTGCTCGAGGAAAAAACATTATTACCTCAAAATTACACAGTTACATAGCATTACCTTTAATCGGGTATAACCATTCCTGGAACAAGATCATCTACAATTTTTGAAGGGCCGTAGAAAGTAGCCCCTTACGATGTTTCTTTCTCTTTCTATATTAAATGACTCCATCCTTAGTTAATCACATATTACAGTATATTACATCTCAGTACCTTACATTGTTGCTTTATGTCACACCCAGAAGTGTGTTTATTTATCAGAGTGCCACAGAATCACAGACATTTTCCATTATAAAATGCTTAGTTTTGAACAAATTTGAAGTGGTATTCCATGAGTGCCAATATGGAGTAAAACAGCACTTTTAACTATACATGTATCAATCCACTTTACAGGTGCTCTAAACTGTTAATATCCATCCATCCATCCATCCATCCATCCATCCATCCATCTGCTTATCTGGGGCCAGGTTATTTTACAATAAATATAAACATACAGATAAATGTCCATAAAGCAGGCAGGCTGCAGTAATGTGTAGACCTAAACAAAGAAACGAAGATAAAGACAGAGAGAGAAATTAAAAACACATAAAATAAGTTATATGATAACCTGCTGTCAGTTATTACTGTTAATAAGAAAATGGTGCTTGGTTGACTGAATCACAGCCCGGCTGATATTCTGTACAACAGCACTCCCTCTCATGTGATATTATTATTCCTTATTTATTGATATGTAATAAGATAAAGTCCAAACTCAGGCTTGATATCTGTGGAAAACCTACAAGTTTGGGACAAAGTGGAACTTTTTTGTGTCAGAGTTTGACTTTCTGTGGGTAAGGTGGATCAGTTGTGTCCTTGTCTGATTGCCCTTCAGCTGGCCACACAGTTTTCTGTCATGCCAGAGTGTGGCTCATTACACTGAGACTCCATCTGGCAGGACGGCCACTCACAGGGCAGACTAGCACTGAGTGTGATGCCTCCTCCTGATGTCTGTCTGCACTTCAGCCATAATTTAAGGACAGTGTGGGATGAGATGAAAGCAGGGAAGCCATGATGAAAGATAGACTCATACAGGTGTATGCTGTCCGGTGTCTGAGACACAGAGGCTGCAGTAAACAGCGTTAGCTGGAGAAACTGCATCAGAACAGAGGAAACACAGGTTCCTTTATCATTACGTGAAAAACAAACAGCATCAACAAATGTGCTTTAACAAACACAGGTTCCTTTATCATTACGTGAAAAACAAACAGCATCAACAAATGTGCTTTAACAAAGATACACTGGTTTGTTGAGCAAAGAATTTTTCTGTGGATATCACGTTTGCATTGTGGCACTCAGCACAACTAAAATGAAGTGAACATTTTTTTTTTTGTATATTGTTGTATATTGTATTGAATTAACATGCAGTTCTGTATTATGTTATTGTATACTATGTGTATTTGTATTCTGTATGTTACTGTTCTAGCTGTGTGGTGGCTGGGGAATTGGCTGGTGTATTTTTTAGGAAAGAAATTGTTTTATCATAGGATAAAGGTGATTACTCACAACAACTCTGTACTGATTTGCAGAGACCCTTTTCTCTAAGATGACAAGTTGACCCAGACCCTTCCAGCAAAATGACCCCCCCAGCATAACAGACCCAGTGGATCCCCTCACTGTGAGATCAAGCATTTAGACATGTACTGTTCTCTTGGTGTTAGCCGCACATGTCAAGGTTATAGTGATGGAAGACTCATCTGAGCAAATAACTTTTTCCCACACCTCTGTAGACCAGTGCCTATGGTCTTTGCCAGTGGCGGTTTTTAGCCTAAATGGCGCCCTGGGCGACACCCCCTTTTTTTAATTATTTGGCCTCTGAACTGAGAATCACAAGCAGTGTGGCGCCCCCTAATATAATAGTAGCCCCCCTTGAAGGTCAAGTTAATTTTATTTAATTTTATTTTCTATGTTGCGCCAGATTACAACAGAAGTAATTTAAGGTTACCTTTCCTATAGAACAGGTCTATACCTTGTCCTTGTAATAAACAAACTAAATAGCCTTATGTTATTTATCTTATTTACATGAAGGCATGTCATTTCTGTCTCTACATGGTCGCGTATTTACAATTCTCCTCTGCTCTCTGTATCGCGCACGGTGGAGTTCCGCCCCAATGCGCACACACACACACACACACCGACCGAAAACAACCCGAGTCCGACACAGTTTGTTACCTGACATAGTTATTGTTATGGACAGTGTGTAACACGCAGCTCACACAGCAGCACAGCACAGCACTGTACACACAGTCAATTGGAGCGGAGCCTGTGTGCGTTCACGCGTTGTCACGTAAATTACAAATTCCAGCACTTGCCGCTCCTGCAGCCCCCCCACACATCATGACTAGGTGCCACCCTGGGCAAACACCCATTCGGCCCATATCAGGATCCGCTACTTGTCTTTGCACCAAACTCTCAATTGTGCGTTCATCTTTGTAATAAGGGGTTTATGCACTGCGATCCTAATATAATATCCCTCTTTATGTAATTGTCGACAGACTGTTATTGCTGACACAGTCTGATCACGTCCTGCATTGACAATCTCAGTCACCCAAAGAAGAGTTGCTTTTCCCAGATACCGTGCAGTTTGCGCTGACTCCAGTGCGGTCTCCAGCTCTAAATGACATTACCAGCACAACATAGTGGGGCTAATTATAATTTTGTTTAAATATTTCTGTTTATCCTAAGGGCTGTGTCTTATGACATTATGATTTCTGTACTTGGCACATGGACAACCTTTTGTTTTATTTTTTATATTTTAATCATTGTTTTCTTTGTCACTTAGATGCTGTGACTAATAGCACTTTTTAGCAAATTTATCTGCATCAGTGAAATTGCTTGAAAAGTCATTTGGTGTATGGCCAGTGTTGTATTGAAATGTGTTTCCTCATCAAATCAAAGTGTTTCCCCCCTATTAATGCGACGGCCCCGTTCAGTGTTTAGCGCTAGGGCTAAAGGTTTGGTCCAGGTTTAGAAAGGGGGAAAACATATTTCAATGGGAAAATAGCCTTCAACACAACACTGGCCTTAGCTGGGCCTGGTGGTAATGGCTGGACATCGAGCTGGTAACTGGTGAGAATCTGAGATGATTAAGTGGTAACAATCTAAGAATAGGAGCTGGTAGCTGGTGTGACCAGTAGTACAGGTAGGCCAGCTACCAACTGTCAAAAACCTAGCTCAAACTGGCCAAGCTGGTTATCAGCTACCAGCTTGAGCTGGAAATTCCAATAGGCTGATCAAGGTTAAAAAATACAATGGTAATATTTCAGAGTAATCAAAACTGATGGTTAGTAACATCTTTACCAGACCAGAAATACAAGATCCTCAAATAACCTACAGGTCTGGTGTTTGGAGCCACTTTGGTTTCATTGTGAATTATGAGGATGATGGAGAGAGAGAGTGGTGGATAAAAATGCAACGAGCCACAGAACGAGCCACCACACAGCTACAGACTCTGCTTAGCAGCTAACACAGTAGCACAGTAACATACGCGACCCTCACAGCAAGTTTCTCTTTAGCAGTCAAGCCAGTAGCACATATATGGTTGCACAGTACAAACCACCCCAAACCAAGGACCAAGAGCTGCTGTGTGGCTATAGCCCCTCGTTCAGCAGCTAACAGCAGCAAACCTTAGCACAGAGCACACACCCACAGCAGTAAGCAATCCTTGAGTAGGATGTGTGCACTGCAGAAAATAGGGAAAATCTTTGCTTGTGGGGTAAAGAAGCCTCCATATGTCCACTAAATTATATGATCTAATAAGATTGTTCACTTCTACCATTGGAATGAATGGACTGCCGCTAGTCTCCTAAAGTGTCTGGACAGTGGCGAAACCCACATGATACAGATACAGGAAATGAATCTAAACTGGCTTGTCTCGGTTTTTCAGCGGTCTCAACGAAGGCTAAAAGGCCAGAGTGCACACTGAAAAAAGGGATCATATAAGCTGGACAATAGAAGGACTTTGTGCACAGCTGCATCATACTGTATAGACTGGTGCTCCTGTTGTTTTCTGATTTGTTTGTGTTAACTATGACTGAAATATTTTGGATCATACAATCAACTATCAACTCAGTAGTTCAGTCCATAGGGACTTGGCCCCCGTACGCACTGCCAAGGTGCCCTTGAGCAAGACACTGAACCCCCAACAATCTCTCCATTTAATGCATGTGTAGGTGCTGTTTGTGCATTTGAGTGCATTTTGGGCCTGTGTGTATATGACAACAGAGTGAAAAAAAAAATGAATAAAGAATATCTTCTTTTACATAGTCTTCTTGTACTTCACAACAGCAGCAGGTGTAACTGAGTTAAAAATGCACCTTATTAATTATTATTTCCAATTTGTTTTTGTGAATTTTATCTCATTGAGTTATTTTTATTTACTACAATTTTATAAATTTTTCTTGTGGAAACAACTTTCCTGCATTCTGACTTTTCCGTACCTCCTGGGCTCCGTAGCCTGATTGGCTAGTAGTCATTGCCTTTTTTGGCTGGATTGGTTAGGTTTAGGCATGAGGAATGAGATTGGTTAGGGTTAGTGTAAGAATGTCAGGGTAAGTCAATCGGAGGCGGAGTAAGGCAGAGTAGGGCGGGTCTTGCCTTGCCATCCTAGAAAAAAAAAAACTTGCTGCCCTAACAGTGCTGTTTGGCGTTGCTCGGGGTAAGTGTATGAGAAAATGCTGCTGTGATTTTGTTTTATTTTCTTTGGAATTTGAGCCATTTATGTTGATATCTTCGGTGCATATTGTTCACTGTTGCATATTATTATGTTACCAAGCTGTTTTGTGTTGTTTTACCCATTAATATAAGTTTTATAAACGTTTTTAGTTTCACTTTTTTTGGGGGGGTGCGATTTGCACTAGGGCAGTCCGCCCTGTGTCATGTAACCTATGCAACACAGCTTGCATTTCCAAGTGTAAACACTGTGCATGTCTGCATGTTTAGGTGCAGAAGTGCCAAAGAAAGGATATCTTCTTCTGCAGGAGCGAATAAATGCAGGAAACAGTTTGTTGAGTCATCCTCCTTCGTGTCCCATTCACACTCGTTACACAGGGAAAACTGTCTTCTCAGAACCCAGCAGACACAAGTATGGAGAGTTGGTCATTTTAGCCAGATGCTTAATCCAAAGCACAGTAGACAGAATCAGCAACAACCAGAGTCACACTAGGTTTTTATTATGTGCCCCTGTCTCTCCTTCTCTTCCCAGCACTCTGTGGAGGCTGTGAATGCTGGGGTGAATCCCATCGGTGATACCTCCTACAACTCCAGCCACTGGGATCTGGGTAGTGCCTTCTTCTTTGCTGGGACTGTCATTACAACCATAGGTAATGTGACTCAATGGCTCACACTGAACACAACAATAGAGATCAATACAGGGAGTGCATTGTATGTTGCATTGTGTGCTGGATGTACAAAATCATTTTCTCCATACTCCACCTATCTATGAATAAATGCAAGATGCAGATTAGCTGGCTTCATCCTCAGACATGTTAATCTAAAGACAAATCAGAATCAGAATCAGAAATACTTTATTGATCCCCGAGGGGAAATTATTTATGTTACAGGTGCTCCTTGCAAGAGAGGAAAGATACGTGAAAATATAAGAAATTTAAACAATATTATTTACAAATATATAGTTAAATAAACAGGAATTATTAACAAACATAAACGTAAATAAATATATATATATATACATATATATATATATATATTGTAAGTTGAACAAGATTATTTACACAAACAGAATATATACAGTCAAGGTGAAATGGGGTTATTGCACAAGTTACATTGGATTATTGCAGTGTGTGTGGAAAAAGTCTCAGGGCCACTCAGAGGGAGGAGTTGTACAGTTTGATGGCCACAGGCAGGAATGATTTCCTGTGGCGCTCAGTGGTACATCTTGGTGGTATGAGTCTCCCACTGACCAGCACATGGTGGAGTGGGTATGAGACATTGTCCAAGATAGTTCGTAGCTTAGACAGCATCCTCCTCTCTGACACCACCATCAGAGAGTCACACTCCGTTCCCACAACGTCACTGGCCTTGCGGATCAGTTTGTTGAGTCTGTTGGCATCTGCTACCCTCAGCTTGCTGCCCCAGCACACAACAGCATAGAGGATAGCACTGGCCACCACAGACTCATAGAAAATCCTGAGCATAGTCCGGCAGATGTTGAAGGACCTCAGTCGCCTCAGAAAATAGAGACGGCTCTGGCCCTTCCTGTAGAGAGCGTTAGTGTTCTTAGCCCAGTCCAGTTTATTGTCAGTGTGTACCCCCAGGTACTTATAGTCCTCCACAATGTCCACACTGACCCCCTGGATGGAAACAGGGGTCACCGGTGTCTTGGTCCTCCTCAGATCCACAGCCAGTTCCTTTGTCTTTGCCACGTTGAGCTGCAGATGGTTCTGCTCACACCATGTGACAAAGTTATCCACAACAGCCCTGTACTCATCCTCATCACCCTTGCTGATACATCCAACTATAGCAGAGTCATCAGAAAACTTCTGAAGATGGCAGGTCTCAGTGCAATAGCTGAAGTCCGTGGTGTAGAGGGTGAAGAGGAAGGGAGAGAGGACAGTCCCCTGCGGGGCCCCGGTATTGCTGACCACTCTGTCTGACACACAGCGTTGCAAGCGCACATACTGTGGTCTGCCAGTCAAGTAGTCTACAATCCAGGACACCAGGGGGGCATCCACCTGCATTGCTGTCAGCTTGTCACCCAGTAGAGCTGGACGGATGGTGTTGAACGCACTAGAGAAGTCAAAAAACATGACCCTCACAGTGCTCGCCGGCTTATCCAAATGGGCGTAGACACGGTTGAGCAGGTAGATGATGGCGTCCTCAACTCCAAGTCGGGGCTGATAGGCGAACTGGAGGGGGTCCAAAAGTGGCTTGACCATGGGCCGGAGCTGCTCCAAGACGAGTCTCTCCAGGGTCTTCATGATGTGGGAGGTCAATGCCACGGGTCTGTAGTCCTTGGAGCCACTGGGACGCGACGTCTTTGGCACAGGAACGAGGCAGGATGTCTTCCACAGCAAGGGGACCCTCTGGAGACTCAGGCTCATGTTGAAGACATGCTGAAGTACTCCACATAGCTGGGGGGCACAGGCTTTGAGCACCCTGGGGCTGACACCATCAGGGCCTGCAGCCTTATTTGAGTGGAGTCTCATCAGCTGTCTTCTCACATGGTCAGCAGTGAAGCACATTGTGGAGGTGATGACACGTGGGGGAGGGGTGTAGTCCTCATGATGGAGAGAGCAGTCAGTCTGACCACGGGGAGAGGAGGTGTGAGGAGGAGGAGGAGGGGGGGTCAAGCAGGAGGGTGTTGAAGTGTGAGAGGGAGGAGTGGGGGAGGAGGGCGGAGTGGGAGATGGTTGACCAAGACAGACAGCAGAAGAGTCGAGGGGGGGATGGGCAGGTCCAGCAGTGTCAAATCTGTTAAAAAACAGATTCAGTTCATTTGCCCTGTCCACGCTGCCTTCAACTCCTCTGTGGTTGTTGGTCCTGAAGCCAGTGATGGGCCTCATTCCACTCCAGACCTTTCTCATGTTGTTCTGCTGGAGTTTCCTCTCCAGCGTCCTCCTGTACCTCTCCTTAGCCTCCCTTATCTTCAGCTGTTTGCATCTTTGGCGTTAGCATACAGCAAGTCCAGTGTTCTCTCCTCTCTGGTAGGACAGCTCACATACTATGTAAAAAAAGTATTTCTAAAAAGTGATTGTAATTGTCTTTTTTTTTTTTAGGAATGGTTTTTAAACACCAACAATCTCTCAAATTAAACTCAGTTTCGAGAGAGTATTTTAATATATGGCCCACATCATCTGTCAAATTACTGCCACAGGTGGACAAAAGTGATAATTGAGCTCCTCTTTACCATCCATGGCTCAACTTCAACTTCAACTTCAACTTCAACTTTATTTATGTCCCCAAGGGGCAATTGATTTTGCACTAAACACTAAAACAAATGGGTACAGTACATATATACACATAAATAGCACATTCCCAAAAAAAAAACAGAAAAAAAACAGTGAGCACTAGATCAAAAAGCAAGAACAATAAATAGAAACATGAGAGTATAAATACACTGAATATAAAGTGCGACATGTAACTCCTCCACAGCCAGGTAGGGGCTAGTTACCTCCCCTCTGGCCTGAATTAAGGATAGAGATGGCTGAAGGAATAAACGAGTACTTGTACCTGTTTGTCTTAACAGGAGGGAACCTGAACCTACAGCCAGAGGGTAAAGACTGAAATTCGTTGAACAGGGGGTGGGTGGCATCAGACAGGATGCTTCTAGCTTTCCTCCCCATCTGTCTAGTGAACAGATCAGACAACAGACTCTGTTGCACTCCCAGAATCTTGCTGCTCAACTTAACTATCCAGTTAAGTGAATTCTTTGCCTTGACACTGAGGTTCCCATACCAGCACAATAATGAAAAAGTGAGCACAGACTCAATACAAGATTTGTAGAAAAGGGTCATGAGGGTCAAATTTTAGGATGAATCTATCGTCGTACTGACTCCGACAGTCATTGGTGTACAGTATATACAGTAGTGGTGAAAGGACGCAGCCTTGGGGTGAACCAGTAGATGAAGTTAAAACGTTAGACACATGCCCGTTCACTTTCACTTTCTGAGTTCTGTTTGTTAAAAAATCGAAGATCTCCTACTCTCCAATCCCATCAACCTGTGTCAAGTCACTTGCGACATCCCAAATTTCATCTATTAATCTACACTTTAGCCACACTATTGTCCATAAGTATCAAAAATTGAAAATGAAATGCTTGTAAATAAACTTACTTTGATGTGATGCAACAGGTCGTCAGCTTTTCCGTGCTTGAAGTATGGTGCTAGCCCAAATCGTATGATGTATCCAGATTTGTCCTTGCCATAGACAAATGACTTAGCTATCTCCGAATCTGGAAACATGGCCATGAAAACTTCAGACATGTTTTCATTTGAGTTCAGTGACTGGTGTTTCACCACAGTGTGGAGACACCATATCACCTCCACACGCAGCGTTGCTGTGCCGCCCAGAGCTACCCTGATGTCGGCAGAGGATGAGGAGGCAGAGGTGGCTGTCCTAGTAGCCCAGGTCGTAGCTGTGGCTTCAGGTGCAGCTGCCGGTGGCAGTGTAACGTTAACGTTGGCACTAGGTTGTGGTGGTGCAAAGCTAGGATTGGCACAGAAACTAGCAATGGAGATTTGCCACTCTCGGCGACTAACAGGGAAGTAGTGCGCATGCGCCCGCGCGTGCAGCCTGTTGCAGTCGCTCCTGCTTGTTTTCTCGGTTTTCTTACTTTTTTGCTTTATTAAGTTTGGTATTTGTGCTGGCTTTTTGAGATTGTCATTTTGAAACTGCGCCCTCTCAAAACATGCTGATTGAGAGAGTTGTACTCGTTTTCCTCACCCTGGAATTACTTATTTCATTCGGACCCGGCACCATTGCGCAACAACTTCATGGCCGCATTGTTTACTCCAGAGATCAGCTGATTGCGCTGAGGCCGGCCGGCTTGGCGGCCGGAACATCGGAGATACCAGCTGAACTGTGGAGGAAAACACACAGAGGATGCAGGGGAGGAAGTAAACAGCGGCGGAAAAAAGCAGGGTTGAGACAACGGAGGCTTATGGAGAAGAGAAGATATAAGCCGTGTCTCCCCTCTCTCGTCATGGGCAACGTGAGGTCACTGGCAAATAAGATGGACGAGCTGACAGCGGTCGCCAAAAGTCAGAAGGAGTACCGGGAATGTAGTCTTATGTGCTTCACTGAGACATGGCTTCACCAGGACATTCCCGACAACAACGTCTCCATCAGCGGCTTCCAGACTGTTCGGGCCGACCGGGACTGCACCGAGAGCGGTAAGCGCAAAGGAGGGGGGCTTGCTGTTCTAGTAAATAACCGCTGGTGCAGTCCTGACCATATTTCCATTAAGGAACGTATCTGTTGCCCGGACATTGAACTGTTTGCTGTTGGACTCAGGCCGTATTATTTGCCCAGGGAGTTTTCACATGCCATTATTGTAACTGTTTACATCCCCCCCTCTGCCAACCCGACGTCGGCATGTGACGTCATTCACTCCGCCATAGCCCGCCTGCAGACTAAACACCCGAGTGCCTTCATAGCTATCTCGGGTGACTTCAACCATGTCACCATGGCAACAACATTGCCCACATTCACACAGTATGTGAGCTGTCCTACCAGAGAGGAGAGAACACTGGACTTGCTGTATGCAAACGCCAAAGATGCATACAGCTGCTCCCCCCTCCCCCCTCTGGGTAGGTCAGACCACAACCTGGTGCACCTCAACCCCTGCTATGTACCACTAGTCAAGAGCCAGCCTGCGACCATGAGGACAGTGAGGAGATGGTCGGAGGAGACTTATGAGACACTGCAGGCGCTCTCAGAGACATTTTACGAACGCACCCATAATAGCCTATTTTTTTTATGTTATCGGTTCATCTTTGTTTTTTAATAAAACGAATACCGGATACCCTGTTATATTCAATGCACAACTGTAACAGAATAACTGATAAACTGTACATAACTGCAGGAAGTTTGTGTAAAATGGGGGTTTTGGGTGAATATTGAGCAGATTATTTTGAATGAATATTGAATCAAAGATGATTTTTCCTGGTGTTCTTAGGCACTTTTTATATGATTATCTATCTGTATTATGTAATTTTTAATTTGCAACAAACATACATACTTAAAAGGCTTATTTTTTTTGACATATCAAGTGTTTTCTTTGCCCTGATGCTTGGCCATTGCTCTATTAGCTCTTTGGTTGTTAAAACTGTGTACCTTTGTAGTGCAGGACGAGGCTGTTTAGCAGAGAGTGAAGGCTCTGTGAATATAGTTTGTGATCAGATCTTCATTGAGCCCTTATCCTGTAAGATTTTTTTAGGTTTAGATTTTGAATAAAAATCTAAACTTTAAAAATAATCATTTAGTTTTCTTCACAGAAGTGTATGAAATTCTGAGGTACAGGCCCACTGTATATGCTTTGGTGACCCCTAGTGGGGTTCGGATCCCCAGGTTGGGAACCAGTGGTGTAAACCATAGGCTGCAGAAATACCGGGCCATGGCTTGCTTAGAGAGTAACTTAACAACAGGCTGAAAAGTTTTGCCACCCTCTCTGGTTGAAGTTCCAAGCCTGTTTCATCTTTACCACTCCCAGCATTAGTGATGGGTGCAGTTGGCTATGGTCAGAAGTGTGCTCTGTTGAATCTGTGACCACACCCAGTGGTGATGTCCGTGGGTCCTGGAGTCCACTTCTGTCTAGCTGCAGTAAGATGAAAGGTTAAACAACTGGAGGGTGCCTTAGAAGTTTTTCAGGGGCTTTTTAAGTTCCTTAACCTTGTTTTCCACTTTTATTTATAGTGCTAAGCTGGCCTTGAAAATCAGAGCCTATAATTCAAGAACATTTTCAGTACAGCAGCTGACGGGATCTGATTGGACAACAGACAAATTGCTTTTGTTCGCACTAGTGAATTAAAAACATGCAGTGATTGTGCTTGCTTCATGTAGTCCTGTAAAACCCCTCTTTGTCTCCTTTCTCTTCTTCAGGATATGGTAACATCGCCCCAAGCACTGAGGGAGGGAAAATCTTCTGCATTCTGTATGCAATATTTGGAATACCGCTGTTTGGATTCCTCCTGGCAGGTGTCGGGGACCAGCTTGGGACCATATTTGTCAAAAGCATCGCCAAGGTGGAGAAGATGTTCCGGGTGAGTCACAACCAGTGGTCGAATTGAGGGGGGATGAGGGGGGATGCCATCCCCTTTCGAATTGAGGGGGGATGAGGGGGGATGCCATCCCCTTTGTTAGAAAATTGACCAAAAAGCATCCCCTTTGTTAATCTAGAATCTGTGTGTGCAGGCACGGACGTAATTTAAGGGGGGGGCACAGGGGACAGGGGGCGCACTTCCCGTATCTGTGCCCTCTGTCCCCCGCACTTTTTACAGCTGTTACCACAATTCAATTTGTTTTTAACATGTGGTAACGTGTTTTTCCGAGCTGTCTTTAAACGCACCATGAGTAGGTGGCACCAGGCGGCATACACATGCTGTCATGTTGTGATCTGAATCAATCGCACACAGACCAGAGGTGTGCTGCTGGGCAGTGCCTCTGTGTTAACTATGTTCAGCAAACCAGCCAGCAAGAAGCAAAAAACCTTGCACAGTTTCTTCCAAACAAACCGTGTAAGTTGAATAATGCTGTTGCATGTAGATAATGTTAGCTAAATGATGACTAATTAATAGATGCCAATATATCAAGTTAAGATAGTTAAAGCTATAGTTGGTAATGTTGGAGAGCTAGCAAGATTTGAAGCTATAGTTGGTAATGTTGGAGAGCTAGCAAGATTTGAAAGTGGCACCTCCTCTAAACTCCACCCCCTGCTCCCCCTCCCGTCAGTGCTCCGTCCAAAGCCACGAGCCCAGACATGCCTGAACGCGCATCCTGCAGTCAGCAGAGCAGAGGAGAGCCGAGTAAAATAACAAATCCCCCCAAAGCAAACAAATAATTACCTGTCCAACAGAAAGACAGAAACCTCTGCATCACTTTTCAGGCCCTTCAGCTCCCTCAGTTGTCTCTTCAAAAGCTGGACTGCTGTTGATGTCTGGTTTGTCCTCTCACTTTATCCAAAGCCTTTTTCTTCGCAGCCTTTTCTGCCTCTGACTTTCTCTTCTCAGCCTGTTTAGTGGGGCGAGCCGTTACAAGTAACGCTGGAAGTGGTACTTTTAGCTGCATTTTCTCTGCAATTGTGCAGCAAACTCCTGCTAACTCAGTATTTCTGCTGAGGAGTGTGCTGAATATTTCCGGCAACAGTGACACGTGATGAGTGCGCGCAGGGAGGAGGGAGGGAGGAACAGAGGGGAGCTCAGGCAATACGAGACATGAAGGCATCTGATTGGTTCTTTCCATTCGCACCGAATGGCAGGGATTGGTCAGAGTTTTTACAGTCCTGCAGCTGTCACAGAGGTCGAATTTTTTTCATTCCTTTTTCTGAACACATTATGTATTGACTAATCTCAGGATGGAAGGACCATTTCACCCAGTGTAACAAGAAGTGTTTCTGTACAGGATTACCAACTATGGCTTTAACAAGAATACTAATGTTATTGTTACCTATCTTAAATCGCTTGCTAGCTAGTTTCATGCTAGGAAAAAACCCACTCCTCCTAAATAAGAATTTGTGCTCACTATTGCTTTGCACATATTTTTTTAATCTTTATTGCCACAATATAAAGAGCAGGGTCAGGGAGGAGACAGTGGATCAGAGGCCAGCAAGGATGATCACGCAGGGTTCTCATAGGTGAGGAGAGATTATAACTGGCTGAGAGAAAATATCTAGAGCACAAAATTGACTGTGCGATTAATTTCCACGGCTATGTCACCACTATCAATCAATCAATCAATTTTATTTATAAAGCCCAATATCACAAATCACAATTTGCCTCACAGGGCTTTACAGCATACGACATCCCTCTGTCCTTATGACCCTCGCAGCGGATAAGGAAAAACTCCCCAAAAAAAACCCTTTAATAGGGAAAAAAACGGTAGAAACCTCAGGACTATTCTTAATTCTATTTCTAAATTTTGCTTTGCACATTTATTATCTATATCATTGCAATAGATAGAAGAGGGACAGGGAGAAACCAGGCAGGTATCTGGACAGGGACAGCAGCAGTGGAGCTTGTCGGTGAGAGAGATCACTCTGATTGGCTGTTCAGGTTTTATTTCCTCGCCCCTGTAGCGAGTGAATCTGCCTGTAGTGAAACCGGGGCAACCTGATCTCACAGAAATACATGAAATGATCACGTCCTCTTAACACCGCATTCTGTGGTGGCAGCATGTAATGAGTGAAAAATTACGTGCTGGTACCACAAAAACAATGCCAATGTACAGTCAATTAAGATCCATTGTCGTGGTGGACACACAAATTCCCTGATTTAACAACGTTGCGTCAACCTCGTTTTCCTCAATGATATCTTTAACGTTTCTGTATACACACAAAAACACAAAAGTGTCCTTGATAACTCAACAATATGACAGGTTAATGTCAAGGCCATAAAATAAAATAAATGTATTTAAATGTATGTAATAAATTTATTTTGCCTTTTGATAGCGTAGGGCTTTAAAAGCATTGTGCTGTGGGCGGATGTGGCCTGTTCGACTACTGTTTTGTAGCTACTGTCTGCCATCTGTGGGCTTCATTCCATTTCAAATTGCCGTCCGTCTGCCGTAACTGAATCCAAACACCACTAATAAATAAATAAATAAATAAGATGGTGATAAGAGGGTGATCGGTGATGCACGGTCTCTGAAGAGCAACAGTCTCGTCAGTACTGATGTCCAGATTCTCAGTTGCAGGCATCGCCAATTCCCAGTCTGAGCAGCAAAGACTTTCCTCACCCATTGGCATTGCTTTGCACCTCACCCATTGGCATTGCTTTGCATTTGAAACAACTACACCACCAGGTTTCCAGTGCTCGACTCCGTCCGTATACTCGGGCTCAAACAAATACAGCTCAACAAAGAAATACTGTTCCTCCTCAATTTCAAAGTCTTCAGACATGTTGGGCTGTCCTTTGCTAAAAGACTGTAGTGCAAATTATCTTTTAGCGACTGTGGCTACCGGTGTCACGTGATGTAAACACGGGTGAGCAAAGCTCATGCTTTCACTGGTCTCGCGCAGGCGCGCACACGTGAACGCAGAGCGCAGAGAAGCAGTCAGAGCTGCAGGCTACAGTGAGGCTAAAAACAGAGTTCAGAGCTGCAGGCTACAGTGAGGCTAAAAACAGAGTTCATATGACGTTTTTCCAAACAACTTTTTTTAGAGATACTTTGTGGATTCAATTTTGTGTTCTTGGACGTTAGTCTGGGGCGCCGTCTGCCATTCGTTGTGCTATCCGCTCCGCCCGCCAATCTCTGCAAGGGATGTGAGGACTCTAAAACTTCACCAGGGTCTCCATTGGTATACGGGTGAGTAGATAATGGCTGAATTTTCCTTTTTGGGTGCACTATCCCTTTAAGGGAGCGAAAAATAAAGTTTCAAACTCCCTACCCGGCAGCACTACGGGTCCACTACGACGATGGCATCCAGACATACCAGAACGCAGTGGAAGCTACAGAGGACATGGTGACACGGGGACTCCCAGTCACCGTCATTACGGCCCCAATCCACAAAGACCACCGAGAGCTGCAACTCCTTTCGTCATAGCAGACGGCCGGAGACCCGAAGGGAACATCAGACACGGATGCAGAAGCACAACGACAGGGGAAATTCTTACACAAATCCTACAAAGAGAAGCTACAGGAATTCAAACGAAACACACACCCAACCAAATAAACATTTTGATGGTTATCTAAATCATATGGTCCCAGATAAGTAACTTGTGTTAATTTAATTACTCCGATTTTGGACTCCGAAAGAGCTAACCTGGAACCAAGACATTTAAAAGATGTGATTATTACATAACTTAAGTTACAAGGACTGCAAGAGACCAGTCTGTTTTGAGTTAAGGAAGAAATAATTTTATTTACTTTGATCTTGGACTCTGAAAGAGCTAACCTGGAACTAAGACATTTAAAAGATATGTTGGGATTCACAGGACCACAGATGATTTATCATTTGGTAAAATCATCACGGGACAATTTAAAGGCTTTTTCCTCTGCATGCTCTTGGTCTTCAAACAAAGAGGGCTATGCGACACCCATCTCCACAGGAGATCTCACATCACACCTCAGTGAGACTCAAGTCCCAAAACTTGATTGGACAAGACCTTTTACAGTGACATGTGACTCTGTGATGTCACAGGCATCTGTACAAGATCTGCTCCCTTCCACAGAACTTCCTCTCCTTGCTCCAGCTGTTGAACAGCTAACACCTCTCTCCGGCTGGGCTTGGAACAGCCCAGAGGCCCAGACCACTAAAGGGAGGGCAATTGATCACAGACTCTGACCTGAAACAGAAAGGTAGAGTTGCAAACACAAGGTTACTAGCTTTCCAGCAATAAGGAATTAAGTGAGTTAGCACCCAGCGTCTAACTCTGCAAGCACCCCGAGCGACTGGCTTCCTCAGATCAGAACCTTTGGAACAAAGGACACAACAAAGACTGCAGCTGAAACTACACCTTCCCAGCCTTCTTCTGCCGGCTAACGGCAGTACACCACCAAGTGACTCTTTCCTCCATCCATTCAAGGATCGGTAATGTAACAACTGGGCATAGCTTATCACAGCTTTACAGGCTAAGCAAGACTGGTTAACTTGTTGCATGTGCTTTGATGCTGTTTACTGAGTATTGTTGTGATAGATTGCAGTTAGGTCATTGATTAGTTGGCTTCGCCAAAGCTAAGTGTTTAGTTTGCTAATACTGTTCACAAACAGATTCTTGCATACAACTAAACAATCTCTGTACTAATCCAGACCGTTTGCAACACATATCACATTGACATAGACTCATTAACAAAGGCTTTCAACAGAGCTACCCCAAACAGGCATATCAAAGTTCCTGCTTCTTTTCCTTTGTCTTTGTCCTGACCACATGGTCAGACAAACACCTCCCCCGAAACTGAAGCAGCCTTGATTCGGCCATTTTGGTAGTTCTCTGTTGTCAGCCATTTTGCTTTGTAGGCCAAANATTAATTTAATTATTAATCAAACTCCAAATTAATAGTTTAGCGTATTTTATGAGACTGATATCTTTAACTGGCATCATTTTTCCCTTTACGGGAATGGTGCCCCACGAGGTGATTTAATGTTAATTAAGTCACATTATTTAACGTAATTATTACTTATTAATAATAATTATTAATTATTTCCGATAGCCAATTAAATCCCAACATATTTGTTTGTATTTAAACCTAGTGTGTTGACCCAAACATTTATGGTGCCGCAGAGTGAGGTAAATATATGTTGACCCCAACAATATGATTATTAGATAACTTAAGTTACAAGGACTGCAAGGTGTTATGTAGCTTACTTATATGTCTATGTGCAAACAATTTTGACACAACTCAGAGCGACACGCGGACACGTTGGCTTCAGCTTAACTCAGCTTTATTCTGCAGAAGCACGTCAACGAGTACAGACTTGAACCTCAGGCTTACAGCACCGCCTACTGGCGTTATAGTGAATAACACTTGGCCATTAATTATCACATACATAACATCTCCTCCCAACTTAAATATGTTGTCAGCTTCAAGTCAAAATAATAACTTAGCATATGGTAACATTAACTTAAAATACTTCTATTGTTTCAGTACACAAAATAAAGGTAATGGGAGTTTTCTTTCTTTCAGAAAATTATCTGCATGTTAGAACATTAAGCCTATTTCTTAGCACGAACAAGCTAGAACAGTCTCTAGTGCAACTGCAACGTTACCATTCTCACCCTCTTCATCAGGAGTTTCAGTCCGTCCCCTCTGGTACCCGTTTCAGATTCCCCTCAGTTAAGTCTAACAGATACAAACAATCATACATTCCCTCAGCCATCACCCTCCTTAATGCAGGGAAAAGGAGGTGACTTATAGCCTCATACATGCAAATATTTATTTACTTATTTATTGCTGTTTTTGTATTACACTGTGGATAATGTTATTTGTTTGTAAGATCTGATTCAGCTGTCAATTTTTATCTATGGAGATGGCAGAACTGTTGTTGTTGTTGCTGTTGTTGCTGTTGTTGTTTTTGCATTGTGACTAGCACAAGAGTGTGTTTCCTTGTGTGGTTTTTTACTGTAGCTTTCTGCCTGTCATCGATGTAGTGCTGTTGTGCTTGTTCTGGTGTCTGTTTCTTTGTCTTTCTTTTTATGTCAGTACCATGCTGCAGCACAAATTGCCCACTCAGGGACAATAAATTTTAACTTGAACTTGAACTTGCAACTGCACTCTTTTTTTTTCTTAGTCCTTTCACTTAGCTTGATAACGCTCGGATGGTTTGGTCATCCTCAAGGGATAGCGTCTACCAGTCTCTGATACCTGAGTATCTCCTGCGAGGGGTGGTTCAGTGGAGTGGGGTGTTTCAGGTGGCCTGGTTGGAAAGGGAACTGGATTCCCATTCTCTCTAGGGTGACGTGAAGTGTTACCTGCACTTGATTGAGGCAACACAGGGAGGCTGATGGGAAGATGCACAGCAGGACCTGCAAGTGCCTGGTCTGCTTGGTCTGAACGTGCAAACATCTGCTCCACGTGACGTTTCCAAATTCCATGTGCTCCCACATTCACCTTGTGTGTACGACACAGGTCCAGTTTGTGCCGTAACAACACCTTGTTTCCACTTCTCCCCCTTTCGGTAGTCACGCACCAGGACAGGCTGTCCAATAACAAAGTCTCTGGGCTTGGAGCGTTCTTGGCAGTGTTGCTGTTGAGCATCCTGTGACTGGTGCACTGGTCCAGCCACACTGGGTTTTAGGAGATCCAGCCGAGTGCGCAGCTTGCGCTTCAGGAACAACATAGCTGGTGATTCCTTGGTTGTGGCGTGAGGGGTGTTGCGATGTGTTAAGAGGAATGTGTCCAGTCGATGCTACACAGGTGCAGTGGCTCTGGAAGATTTCAAAGCATGTTTGAAAGTCTGCACGAAGCGTTCAGCCAGCCCGTTGGTAGCAGCATTGTATGGTGCAGAGTGGATGTGCTTACCACTGTTGGGATTCAAAAATGCAGCAAACTCCTGAGAACAGAACTGGGGGCCATTGTCACTCACGAGAATGTGTGGGATGCCGTGACGGCTGTAAAGGCCCCTCAGTACTTGAATGGTCTTGCTCGCTGTTGTATTGTCCATGATATGTACCTCAGGCCATTTGGAGTGTGCATCCACAGACACAAAGTACATGTGTCCTTCAAACGGCCCCGCAAAGTCCACATGAATCCCTTCCCACGGACTACAGGGCCACATCCAGGGGTGTAGAGGTGTGAGACCTGGCTCTTTTTGGATCCGCTGACAGGAAGGGCAGGATTTCGCTTGGAGCTCTATCTGGGAGTCACAGCCGGGCCACCAGACGTAGCTCCGAGCCAGGCTTTTCATCCTCACTACTGTGCTGTGTGCAGCTCTCTCAGAACTTGGGGTCGTAGTTTGGGTGGGACAATCACTCTTATGCCCCACATGAGGCATCCATGCTGCACAGTGAGCTCATGTCGACGCATCAGGAAGGGTGAAAGCTCATCACCAGAGTCTTTTGTAGCTAGAAACTGACCAGTAGTGACCATCTCTAGGACGCAAGACAGTGTGGGGTCCGCCATGGTGTGGCGTCTGATCTCAGTACTACTGATCGGTAGAGTGTCTAGCTGGGACGTGTAGAATACATCCACAGTGTCCTCCTTCTCTTCATGAGTGTGGGGAATTGGCAGTCGAGAAAGTCCATCTGCATTAGCGTGCAGTGCTGCCTTCCTATACTCAATGGTGTAGTCATGTGCTGACAGGAGGAGCGCCCAACGCTGCATCCGGGCTGCAGCCAAAGGTGGAGTACTTTTCCATGGACTCAGGATGGAGGTGAGCGAGCGATGGTCAGTGAGCAGTGAAAACTTGTTACAATAAAGGTACTGGTGGAACTTGCGTACTCCAAAGACTATCGCCAGCGCCTCCCTCTCAATCTGGGCGTAGTTCTGTTCTGCCTTGCTGAGTGTTCTCGAAGCATAGGCAATGGGTTTTTCCTCGCCGTCAGGCATAACGTGCGAGAGTACAGCACCAACCCCTTAGGGTGAAGCGTCACAGGCAAGACAGAGGGGCAGCTCAGCATCGTAATGGGTCAGGACTTTTTGTGATACCAGGAGCTCCTTAGCTTTTTGGAAAGCTGAATTACACACTGCAGTCCACTGTCATTTCTGTCCCTTATGCAGCAGTGCATTCAGTGGGTTCAGGATGGTGGCTAAGTTGGGAAGAAACCGTCCATAATAGTTAATCATCCGGAGGAAAGAACGTAGTTGGCTGATGTTAGTGGGTGCAGGAGCATCCACAATAGCGCATTCCTTCTCTGGTGACTTGTGGAGCCCAGCAGCATCTATGATGTGCCCTAGGTACTCCACTGACTCCTGGAAGAAGAGATATTTTAGTTTGACATGTAGGCCATGCTCCTCCAGCCTTCCCAGAACAGTATCCAGAGTTTTTAGGTGAGTTTTCTCATCTGGTCCACTCATGAGGATATCATCCAAGTAACAGTGAGTGAAGGGGAGCCTGACGAGTACTTGGTCCATGACCTTTTGGAACAGTGGGGTGCAGATGCTATTCCAAAAGGTAAACGGTTGTAGCAGAAAAGTCCTTTCTGTGTAGAGATAGTCAGTAGGTGCTTCCATCTGCAGATAAGCATTTGACAAGTCCAGCTTACTGAAACGTTGGCCTCCAGCTAGGGAGGCAAAAAGGTCCTCAATGCGTGGAAGAGGGTATCTGTCCACACAGAGTGCTGGGTTGATTGTAACCTTGAAATCACCACAAAGTCTCACTGTGGCGCCTTTTTTGCTGACAGGGACCACGGGTGTGACCCAGTCACAATGGTCCACTGGTGAGATCATGCCAAGCTCAGTGAGGTGTGTCAGTTCGGCCTCCACTTTAGGTCGAAGAGCATAGGGCACATTACATGGCGGGCAAAACTTGGGTGTACAATCAGGTTTGAGAGTCACTTTAGCTTTAAATCCTTTCAATGTGCCAAGATCATCAGAGAAAACAGCGGAATGTCTCCTTAATACACTACCAAGGCTGTCTCCTCTACCTGGCTGTTCTGCGTACAGGGTCTTTAAAGACTTCAAGTTCAGTCTAATGGCTCTCAGCCATTCTCTTCCAAAAAGGGGTGGAGCATCCACCTTCACCACATACAGGGGTAACTTAGCACTCTGCTTGTTGAGACTTACTTGCACTTTAATAATTCCTTCTGGTGCGAGAGGCTGTCCCGTGTATGTCTTCAGCACAACATCAGTAGGCTGCAAGGGCATGTGACTCAAAGAGCTTTCATACTGTCCCCATGAGATCAAAGAAACAGCAGCTCCAGTATCCAGCTCCATCTCCATCTTTTGTCCATCAACTACAGGAAATACAGAGATGCGTACATATTTCCCTTTGTGAGACAATGTATTCAGTCCCAGTTCATTATCTGTGTCAGTTTTGTCACTGTCAATATCACTTGCCTCCACGCCGTGCACTCTCCTTTCTGTTGCCTTTCTGCTCCGGTCGTCCCTCTCTCTGTTTCCACTCTTTCTCTTGGTTGCTTTTCATCTTGATTTTACACATGCACCACAGACTCACCATCCTCCTGGTTGCGTTTGTGGAAACTGTATCTCTCCGCAATCACAAGGGGTTTCGGGGCGAAATGTCCCTGCAGTTCATCCACAATACGTTTGTAATCCACATCTCCGGGCTTTGTAGGAGCTATCAGACTCCACAGTAATCCATATGTTTTCGACCCCATCACACTAAGCAGCACCGGCACTTTCTTTTCATCTCCGATCTCATTAGGTAGGATATAATGTTCAAAACGTTCAATATACGTTGTCCACTGTTCCCCGGAGTCATCAAAGGGAGCCATATGTCTGATTATTCCAGCCATAATGTCTTCTTTGGTCCACGAGTAGCCGGAGAAGAGTGCTACACTAGCTACACTTAGCCTAGCTTGCTAACGTCTTCGTAGCGTGGATTTCTTTGGCCAAACTTCACTCACGCGGCAACCTTCAACGCTCAGCAATGAGGATAAGATTCTAGACTCCACAACTCGTCGCCAGTTTGTTATGTAGCTTACTTATATGTCTATGTGCAAACAATTTTGACACAACTCAGAGCGACACACGGACACATTGGCTTCAGCTTAACTTAGCTTTACTCTGCAGAAGCACGTCAACGAGTACAGACTTGAACGTCAGGCTTACAGCACCGCCTACTGGCATTATAGTAAATAACACTTGGCCATTAATTATCACATACATAACATAAGGGACCAGTCTGATTGAGTTAAGAAAAAAATAATTTTATTTACTTTGATTTAGGACTCTGAAAGAGCTAACCTGGAACTAAGACATCTAAAAGATGTGATTATTACATAACTTAAAGGTGCTGTATATAAGAATGTGGCCAAAATGGTTACTGCACTCAAATTTTTTTGAGTGCAGTAACCAGCGGACCGTTCGAGCAAGTCCGGCTTCTCTGCTGCTAATGCTGCTGCCGGGATACAGCTGAGGAGACTGTTAATGCTATGTACCGGGACACTGCTAATGCTGCTTGCCGTGCTGCTGTAGCTCAGTCGTAACTTTAACTGATGCTGAGACTCTACTGACTGCGTGACTGGTAGACAGCGGTGGGTGGCGCAACAGGCCAAAACACAAATTCAAAACATAAACATGATTTGCGGACCGTAAAATTTTTTTTTAAATGCGAATATTCTGGCTGTACTATTGTTGTCGGTGAGATCAGTATGTTATATGAACATTATTCCTTAGTCTCTGTGACATATTAGGAGGATTTTACGACTATTTGCTTTAGATTTCTTATATATAGCTCCTTTAAGTTACAAGAACTGCAAGGGACCAGTCTGTTTTGAGTTAAGGAAAAAATCATTCTAATTATTTTGATTTTGGACTCTGAAAGAGCTAACCTGGAACTAAGATACTTAGAAGATATGGTTATTATTACATAAGTTGAGTTACAAGGACTGCGAGGGACTGGTCTGTCCAGCGTTAGGGGGAAAAAACAAAAAACAAAAAAAAACAATGAACAATCTGAGGACTCCTACAGTTATCTACACAATGTAGTCGGGACACGAAAATGCAGAGGGCATGTCAAATAAAGATATGCGCCCATCTTCCAGGGCTCCTCTCTCTATGAAGAGAGGAATTTCCCTCTATGAGTGCTTTAACATCACAAGCACCAGAAAGGCTCGATCTGACCGAGCCTCATCATCGGAAGCAACAGAAACTAAAGAAGGTAAAGAGGACTCAATTAGATTTAAGTTCTTTTTACATTTGTATATAGTTTTGTTACTAAGTTCATGAGTGTTTTTGGGATGTATAAGGTTTTAAAAAATACAGCACAACACAGGGAGAAAGAAGGCACAAATAACATGAAAAAGAAATGACAGACAACCAAAATCTTAAGATTATTTCATACAATATAAATGGAATCCTTAACCCAGCAAAAAGAAGCAAAATCCTGAGTAAACTGAAAAAAGAAAAAGCACACATTGCTTTACAACAGGAAACGCACCTCATCTCAATAGAACATGAAAAATTGGGGAGGCTGGGACTTTCAGAAATATTCTATTCATCATACAAATCTGGTCATAGAAGAGGCGTAGCCACCCTAATATCTCAAAGATTTCCCTTTGAGAAGACCTCAGAGATAAAAGATAAAGAAGGAAGATACTTGCTGGTCTCGGAAAATAGAGGGTACTGAAGTATCGATACTGAATGTTTATATTCCACCTGACAGTAATATAGCATTCTACAGAAAAATATTTGACTTGATGTCTGAAGCAACAGACATTCTTATATGCAGAGGGGATTGGACATACAAATTAATCCAAGGCTAGACTCCTTGAAAACGTTCACACAAACCGCAATTCATAAAAAAATTACGATTCTCATGTCAGAACTTGGGGTGATTGATCTATGGCGAGATGTTCACCCATCAGAACGAGATTACACACATTATTTTTATCCACATGATGTGTACTTGAGAATCAATTATTTTTTTATTTATAAGAGAGATCGTCCTAGAGTACATCAGTGTGAGCATGGTAATATTGACTTGTATTAGTCATAAGTATTCTTAACGATACGCAATTTAAAACACAAATAAAGAAAGAAATAGAACAGTTTTTACAAGAAAATAAAAGTTACCTCAGAAATGGTATGGGATACATTAAAAGCTGTTTTAAGGGGGAATATAATCCCATATTGTGCAAACAAAAAGAAAGAAAGACAAGAGAGACTAGCAAAACTAACTAAAGAACTGGGAGAGCTTGAGACAAAACACGAAAAGGACACAACCCCGAATATTGCGTACAATTAAAGGAAATTAGGAAGGAGATAAACACCTGGTACAGTCAAGAAACGCAAAAAAAGATGATCTATACAAAACAAAATACTATGAGACGGGCTCAAAATTTGCAAAACTGTTAGCGAGAAAACTACAAAAACAAAAAGCAGACAACACTATACACAAAATCAGGGACCCAATTACAAAGAACCTAGTATATAAAAGAGAGGAAATACAGACAGCCTTCCAAAACTATTATAAAGAACTATATTCTCAACCACAATTAGAGGAGGAACAAAATATTAGAATTTTTTCAAATTCTCTTAACTTACCTATCTTAAATGAGGAACAAAATAATAAATTGATGGCAGAAATAACAGAGGAAGAATTAAATAAAGCCATTTCCAGGCTAAAAACCAACAAGTCACCAGGGCCAGACGGATTCTCATCTGAATGGTACAAGACCTTCAGGACCGAACTAAAACCATACCTCCTTCATATATTCAATAAAGCTTTAAAAGAAGGAAATATTCCTCCAACATGGAAGGAAGCCACTATATCAGTCATAAGAACTGATATAGAAAGAATGTGGCTCGTTTAGACCAATTTCAATTCTCAATATTGATTATAAATTATATACATCAATTCTTGCAATAAGAGTTGAAGAAGTTCTTCCCCAGCTCATCCATACAGACCAAACCGGATTTGTACCACAGAGACAAACACATGACTATATAAGATGATGACTACATGTACTAAGCCATATTCAAGAACAAAAATTACAGGCCTTATTGGTCAGTTTGGATGCAGAGAAAGCCTTCGACTCGGTGAGCTGGGGGTTCTTGTACAGGGTCCTTGAGAAATTTGGCTTTCATGATAGTTTTATTAATGCAATTAGCTTATTATATAGAGATATAATAACCCAACTGCCTGAGTTAAAATAAATGGACACTTATCAGAGACCATCAAATTAGAATGTGGCACAAGACAAGGCTGTGGAATGTCACCGCTTCTTTTGCACTCTTAATAGAGCCGCTAGCCCGATGGATCAGACAGAAAGACAGCATCAAAGGTGTTAACATAACGATGAACACAAGGTGGCGCTGTACGCAGACGACATTTTGGTGTACCTAATTGAACCTTCTAAATCTCTCCTTGAATTATTTAAATTACTAGAACAATTTAGTAAATATGCGGGATAGAAACTAAATATCCAAAAAACACAAATTTTAAAACTAAATTACAGCCCACCAATAGAGCTCCAAAACAGATTCCACATGAGCTGGGACCAAGAGGTAATAAAACATCTTGGAATACTGCTGCCAAAAGAAATAACCACAACTAAAAAAAATTAACTACAACCCACTCCTAAATAAATTAAAAGCAGATATATTAAGATGGAATTCCAACCCATTTATGAGTTTAACACAAAGAATAGAAACCATTAAAATGAATATCCTCCCTAGAATCCTGTTTCTGTTTCAAGCTCTCCCTGTCGAAATTAAACCTCAGCAATTTAATGAGTGGGACAAAATTCTCTCGAGATTTATCTGGCAAGGGAAAACACCAAGAGAAAGGGCCCTATTTATATGGTCTAAAGCAGATGGCGGAGGGCACATAATCCATGTCGCAAGTGTCATTGCTATTTAGATGCAGGCGCAGTTGTCATTTTCACGCCCTGCGCCCTCGTCGTCTAACTAGCAAATGAACCATAGACTGTATAAAATAATGGACGTAGTCACCGTGACGTCACCCATCCGTTTCTGAAGAGTGGATTTGAAGCTCAAAATACTCCGCTCTGGACGTCGCCATCTTGGCAGTGCCTGACTCCGCCCAACTCCCGGACAATCAAAAATGGGCAAAGAGGCGGGACGAAGGAAGCCTGGTTGCCTAAACACGCCCACCTCACTCGGCGCTGCTAACAAGCTAGGCTAACACGCTACGAGGCTAAGAAGCTACGCTACTTTGGCTAGCCCTGTGGTGTTGTCTGCTCCCGCTTGGTGCCAGCTCCCCTGCAGCTCCCTCACGAAACTTGAGGTAAGTTGAGTTTAGCTGAAACTAATGTTATACAACAAACCTTGAAACAATGATTCAGCTGTTATCTTAAAAATAATGCTTCAACTTTTTTTGAATATATAACGCTAATTATTTATTACACTCATTTTACTTTCATATGCACAGTGTGGATCATTGGTGACAATGTTCACTTACCGAAAAACCTGGAGCACAGACTTCTTGGACGGTCTGTTGGTATAATTAGTCGAACAGCAAGCCATATTACTCCAATGTTTGCCTGAAAAAATATCCAAAAGGTACAAACATGGCTGAGAGGACAGGTTCAATGCCTTGAACATGGGCACGAATTGGCTGAGATGAAGCCGAGCAGACGGCCGAGTCTGAGCTCAGCTCCGCCGAGCTCCGCACAGTGAAGCCAGCGGCTAGTTAGCATGCTAGTTAGCCACCCGTGATGGTGCGATCTGTCACTCAATGTGACCACGCCCTTAATTATGCGCAATTTCAAACCTTAATAACATTTAAACGGAAGAGTTAGAAAAAAATTCACCCCCCCCCCACAGTTGTCATGAAAGGGGAAATTAACTATAGAGACCAAAACCATTTTTGTACCAGGCTGTAAACATGTTTATTTCTGCTCTAAAGTTGGGCATTCTAACATGGGAATTGACTCACTTCCGGAGCCAGCCTCAAGTGGACAGTCAATGAACTGCAGTTTTTGGCACTTCCGCATTGGCCTCACTCGTCTCCCCCGGAGGTTGGGGCTTGAAATGAACTTGCGCTTCTCTGGGTGTGTTGGTCTAAAAATGAGGAGTGGTCAGGCGCAGTCATGGCGTGTTGCTAGTTAGATGGCATAAAAAGCAATACGCCAGTGACCAACAAAGTCAACGGCGCAGTATTTTGCTGTTAAACAAGTTAATAATATGCGTCTCTAGGCGGGTGCACAACGCGTGTGCACTCTGCTCAGACACACATGGAGCAGTCACACAAACAAATAACAAATAACAAATAAAAATATGATTACAATGTGAAAGGTTATTATAACAAATAAAAATATGATTACAATGTGAAAGGTTATTATTGTGCACATTAGATCATTCTGATTTTCTTTCTGTTCAGTTTCTGATAAATATTTTAATCGCAGTAATAATGATCATCATAATCCGGGAGGTCCAAGCTCGCAGTGTCCCAATATACGGAACTGCGAGCAGACCTCCACGGGCTGATGATGCATAGCCTGTAAAATGAACTTGTCTTTCCCAATTGAATTGTGATCATTTTGGCATGTAAATCACAAAATCAAAGATGTGAAAACGTGTGATAAAGTTTATTTTGACATAAACACAACAATAACCAGCTTCTGTGAACTAAAAACGTAAACTTATAGCCCTACAAGTACAAATGTATATTTAAAAAAAAAAGGAACGTAAAACTGAAGATCATCTTGTCAGGAGGAGGAGGAGGAGGAGGATGACCCCAGTTACGCAGCCAGTGCTCAGCCAGACCAGACGGGCCCGGGTGCAGCCACAGGACCAGCCCTTCCTGTACCTTCAGGCGGGGGGGTTAAGGAAGGAAGTAGAACAAATAATGAACAAATTGAAAAATCCATGGCTGAAGTTCCAACTTAAAACATGGAACACAATCAAAACAGAATATAAATTACTGGATAAGTTATGGATAATCAGATGGTATGCATACAACCCAGACTTCAACCCCAATCAATTAGACTTCAGATTTAAAACCTGGACAAGCAAAGGGACTACAACGTTCTATTCACTTACAAATAAGGGACTATTAAAAGACTTCCAAACTCTAAGAAGAGAATTTTCTTTAGTACAACAGGACTTTTATAGATACTTGCAATTCCGTAATCATTTTGATAAATGCAATAAAAAACATCCAATAGATCTGGAAGATGCAATACTAAAAGAAATCCTAAGGTCATACTTGTGTGAATCAGCTAAAGGTGCTATCTCAAGATTGTACAAAGGTTTCCTAACAAAACAATCGTACTCCACGGACTATATAAAAAATAACTGGGAAAAAGAAGGAGACTTAGAAATAACAAAAGAAGAATGGTATAACTACTGTGAACTACAGTGGAAATGCACCAATTCACATACATGGAGGGAATTTGCATGGAAATGTTTAATAAGATTTTTTACTACTCCAGAAATGAAAACTCATTACACAGGGGAAGACCCCATATGCTGGAGAGGATGTGGGGACCGGGATGCAACCCATTGGCATATATTTTGGCAATGCCCAGGGTTACATCATTTCTGGTCAGAGGTACATAAAACAATGGAAGAAATATTTCATATGATGATACCCAACCATTTCTAAAAATTTATCTTAGGTAAATCAGACTTTATTACTGGAAACGTTGATAAATATCTATTTATATTAATGATAACTGCAGCTAAGAAAAACATCACTAGACATTGGTCGCACCCCGAACTTCCCACAGTAAGAGAATGGGTGGACACGACTGACGACATATATCTAATGGAAAAAATCACACACTCACTTAATCTGCAAATGGACAGATTTACTAAGATATGGTCAAAGTGGATCTCCTTTGTGGAAAAGAGACAGCCAAATTGAAGGGACACAACAGAATGAAAAAACAACTAAACCAATGTTACAAAAATAATGGGCTGATACCCTTATTAATGAACAAGAAAAATCTTGTGGTATCCCTTTACCTGACCACACTAAAATAGCATGTGACTGCTAGTTTAACCTCCCACGAAAGTGCTGATATTTTCTACCCTACATATGTTTTTCTATTATACATCCCTGTTCTACTGTTCAATTAAAGTAAACATATTCATCTCCTCCCCCCATCCTTAATTATCAATACAAATATGTATGCAGGTATGTAAGTACGTGAAAGCAAGTGTGTACAAATATAAATGAGTGCATAGTATGGGTATGTAAAGATACATAATAGCCTAATTTCATCAATCAATCAATCAATCAATCAATCAATCAATCAATCAATCAATCAATTTCATTTATAAAGCCCAATATCACAAATCACAATTTGCCTCTCAGGGCTTTACAGCATACAACATCCCTCTGTCCTTTGGACCCTCACAGCGGATAAGGAAAAACTCCCCAAAAAAAA
>NC_065517.1:2022147-2030393 GCF_006386435.1 Epinephelus moara | reverse complement strand
AAGCTCAGAGAGGCGTATAGGACTGCGACTCTGAGTCCTGATCTCAACTCTGGGTTGTCAGGGATTTAAATTACTAATAAAATTTGCCAGGTTCCTAGAAATGAGAGCAGCTCCATCCAAAGTGGGATGAATGCCGTCTCTCCTAATAAGACCAGGTTTTCCCCAGAAAGTTTGCCAGTTATTTACGAAACCCACATTGTTTGCTGGACACCACCTGGACAGCCAGCGATTAAATGATGACATGCATCTAAACATGTCATCAGTGGTCAGATTTGGGAGGGGTCCAGAGAAAACTACGGAGTCAATAACCAGAGTTTTATCCTCAGCGGGTGTGTCGCTGAGTGGGGAAAAGCGGTTGGAAACGTGAACAGGCTGGTGGTGAGCTGTGGGCTTCGGCTTGGAGCTATGCCTCTGGCGAACGGTTACCCAACCTCCTGGCTGAACAGGTGTTACCGGAGGACCGCTAGCAGAGGCTAAGGCTATGCTATGTGGCTCCGCACCGACTACAGGGGGCTGTCTAACGACCGCAGCTACTGAATGGTTTTCCATGGTGCAGAGCCGCGCTGCTAATTCACTAAGCCTCGCCTCCAACGCAGCAAATAAGCTACACTTATTACAATTAAAAGGAGGCAGAGGCATAACTGAACATTTGGCACACCGAGCAAGAAAGAGCAGAGGGAGAAGCCATCGCTAACTGTAAAGCTAATGTAGCTACCAAGGCTAGTAACGTGCAAACAACAGCTAAGAGATTAGCAAGAAAGTCGTAGAAAGGAGGAGAGCTATAAGTGCTTAAACAGAACTAGTGTGGGTTAAGACTTGAAGTAGACGTTAAAGCAACTGAAGTGAGAAAGCAGAAAGCAGGCTAGTAGAATTCACCAGAGCAGTACAGAGACGCTGTCACAGAAACACCGGAAATGACACAACTCGCTTACCGCAATACGTCAGCACGTCAGCAGCCTCACATGGATGTAGCTACCTATGAGGAGTATTTCATCTGCACTTTCTTGTTATTGTTTTTTGCGGTTTATTTATTTATTTATTTATTTATTTGGACTCTCAGATTATTTTTATATAAACTTTTTATACACGTACATTTTAAAATTAGGTATATACTACATATTTTTTTATAAACATATGAGAACATTAAAAAGAACGGGGGAAAAGACAGAAAAGAGGAGTATTGAGGTTATGATGGTTTAAAATTGTATCTGTATTGCCAAGACTGCACTGTTTTTATTTTCTTGGATTATTTGTAAACATTGGCAATGTCTTGATTGTATGCAATACTTCTGAAAATAAAAAGAAAATTGCAAAAAAAAAACAAAAAAAAACAAAAAAAAAATGAAAACTACAATTCCCTAGGACTGCGCCATGCAGCTTGATACATATCAGCAACATAGTTGTAGTTCTTCTGATTTACAAAGTAGGGTTCTAAATAGGGTTGTAATATATCTAATATCTAGTAAAGCCGAACTAGTAAATACACTGCACCTAGATGAAATATGTTAAGAAAAAGCAAGGATGTTGGCTAATTTCAGATATTTTAGCTAATACTCTAGAAATGGCGTTTTTGGGACGTTAGGTTTTTGCGGCTTGTAAAATAGAGTTGTAAAATAGGGTCGTAAAAAGATAGATCTACTGAATATATCAAATATCTAGTACAGCTGAACTATCATGTTATCATTATTATTATTATTATTATTATTATTATTATTGGTGGGAAATTATATTAGAGTTATACTTTAGTGTTTTTGTGTGTATACAGGACGTTGTTGAATCAGGGAATCCGTGTGTCCACCACGACAAAGGATCCTAATTGACTTTACATTGGCATTGTTTCCGTGGTACTGGCACGTAATTTCAACCCATTACATGCTGCCACCACGGACTGCAGTGTTAAGAGGTCGTGGTCATTGCACGTATCTCTGTGAGATCAGGTTGAACCGGGGCTAACCGGTGCTTCCTCCTCAGGCTCCACTTCACTCAGCTGCCCAACAGACCCGTTGCTTCTTCCCACTTTAACCTGAATAACAAACCGGGGCTAGCTGGGAGGCTAGCGGAGCATTAGCCGCAGCATGACCGGAGGGAAGCACAGCCAGTTAGCCTCCGCTAGCCTCCCAGCTAGCGGCGGCTCTCCATTTGGATCCAACCGGAGCACAGAGCCCCGGTTTGTTATTCAGTTTAAAGTGGGAAGAAGCAGCGGGTTTGTCGGGCAGCTGAGTGAAGTGGAGCCTGCGGAGGAAACACCAGGACCGTCTGGATGTAATAGTCCGTGGAGGTGCTGCGGTGCTCGGCTGCACAGATAGGAAACCCCTCGGCTGACAGGATGTACCACTCTCTCACTCTGCTACTTTGTTTATCTCATATATTCCTCGGACTTCTGGTTTCCCTTTTTGAGTTATTTCCTCTTACGCAGGCGCAGAACATACATGCTAGTTGGCCATCGGATGTAGTCTTTGTAGTGTGTTCTTTGATGTGTCAGCACCTTTAAAGAACAGGTTGAAGTTGTTGGTTTTGTCCACGTCACCATCCATAACCTGGCTATTCTTCTTTGAATAGCCTGTGATGTACTTCATTCCCTTCCACACCTCTCTGATGTTGTTCTGCTGCAGCTTACTTTCCAACTTTCTTTTGTAGTCCACCTTTGCTTGTCACAGTCTCTCCTTCAGCTCATGTTGAACCTCACTGACCCTCTCCTTGTCCCCTTGCTTGAACGCCAGCTTTTTCTGATTGAGGAGCCGTTGACGTTAAGCCAGGGTTTATTATTGGGGAAGCAGCGTACAGTCTTTACTGGCATCACAGTCTTCCTGCAGAAGTTTAGATATTCTGTTAAAATATCCACCCTACTGTCCATGTCCATGTTATTGTCCTGTGGCTCCAGTAGTACAGTCCAGTCTGAGACTGAGGGACTCACTGGTCTCCAGGGACCACTTTCTGACTAAGCGGGTGTTAACAGGCAACTTTAATACACAGGGTTTGTATGTGGGCTGGAGAAAGACCGGATTATGATCTGATCTGATCTGCCGTGAGATGGTAGGGCAGAGGCACAGTAGGCGTCCTTGCCATTTCCATAAAACAAATCCAGTGTCTTATTCTCCCTGGTGGGACAGGTGTGTCGTGTCCCTGTCTGCACACACAGTAGAGAAGCCCGTTAGATTCACACAGCTGTCAGGCACGTTGTCATTCAGCCACGTCTGCGTGAAGCAGATCAGACTACACTCCCTGTAGAGTCGGCTCCTCACCAATGCCAGCAGTTTATCCCGATTATTACCAATGGCAGGAAAGGCTTGTATTTCCACCTCCTAGCCTTTAACTTTGCTCCTGCTCTGCAGCCTCGGAACGGCTTCCTCAGCTCGGCCGGTATCGGGTGTTTAACTCCATAAGTAATTTCTCTCAGAGCCAGAAGATCATCCCTCGTGTACACAACTTTACTCATCACATTTGAAAAATTAACAATCATTAAAAAAGAAAAGACACACTCAAAAATGACTTAAAAAACAGGAGCTACTTAGACTTGCTGCCACTCTAACTGGCGCATCATTCATAAAAAATAATAATAATAATTATGAGTATACATTATGAGTAATGAGTAGATTTTCAAGTGTTTAAAAATATATGTATTAATTCCAACCGGATTATGTGAACTCTATACATTCTAATCCTCACTTGGAGAGGAAACAAAGCTTTGCAGAGTCGTTCCTGTGGGCTATGGCAACACTAAACCCCTGCGCTTGCCTGAGGAGAGCTAAATGCACAAACCTGCTATTTTTAAATATCCCATGGAGAGAGACTCTCACTGCAGCCTGTTCTATTTTTTTTCTATTGCTAACATGGCGAACCCTGCTAAACACATCATATGGCTAACAATGCAAACAATTTAGTCAACGGTGCTGTGAATAAAGTTCCTGCTGGGTAAAGGGAACCTTGTCTCTGCCTGAGCAGAACTAACAGCTAGGTAACACCTTGGACTATTCACATAAAGTGTTACCCATAGCAGGCCTGGTCAGTAGTGCTAACATTTGAAGCAGCCTTTGTATCAGAAGGTGTAGTTCTAGAAGTGAAGCTCTTAAAGGCCATATAATATTTATGGCCCTAGTCCCAGTGGGAAAGAGGCAGCCGGTAGGTTTGGTATGGCTCATGCAATCGGCACTGGATCTTTTCCTGGGGCAGCAGAGGCTGCTCTGCTGCAAATGAGGCCACAGTCATACAGGCAAGCAGTTAGCTTTACTCTCTCAGACCACAGCAACTGGTTTTAAAACAAATGGAAAGACTGTTTATGACACAGCCCAGACTGCCTCCTCAAGCAGCGGTTCATCCTTGTCTCATTCCTAGCCCTCAACAGTAGAGTAGGCGACATACACTGCTGCCAGAGTTTTGGCGGTTAGTGGTGTTGCCCACTCCTGCTGACAAAAAGGGTGCCATTGTGGGACACACCACATGCTGCAGGACCACGTTGAACCCCTTGTCTGAGCAAAAAGGCAGAGCATATCATGGGTAGTGGGTAGGGTAGGGCTCCATGCAGTTTCTTCTCCTTGAAGAGACCAGCCGGTCATTCTTTTCATCTTACTCTGGCCAGGACTTTGATGGAGCTTTCCAGCCTACTAGCTCTGAGCCGGGGTAGGGCGGTAAGGCTTGATGAAATGCAGCCACTGGTTACACTGCTCCCCGGGGAGCGAGAGACAGGCAGTGCAGGAGCTGGTCTCCTCCAGGTGAAGCCAACCCAGGCAGAGTCAGTGCAACTTGTGGGCATCCAAAAGAGACATGGACATGGCACAGGTGAGGCAAAGCTTGTTGTCAGTCTTCGACTACGCACAAAATGCAACCAGAAAATCTAAGGCATCCAGTCTGTAAGGGCAAGTTCTCTCCTGTATTTTGGTCTTAGAATCAACAGAAATGGCTTCAAAATAGCGAAACACCATGGTAGCCTCATTATTCTTCAGTCAAAATGTATCTTTAGGTTGTGAAATTAATCAGGAAGCATGAAAAACCAAAGTTCACTCAAGTTCTGCTCTTTACATTGCAAATGTGTAGAGACCAGAGAATACAAACCCCCTTTCCCCCAAACAAAGATGGCTGCAACCTCGTGGCAATATGTCACATTAGTAACTACTTAAACATAGCAGTTGTGTACATAGTTGTGTACTTAATAGTCCAAAGAGAAAACCTTGGTTCACTGGTAACTGGCCTTCACAAATATGGCCTGCAAAAACATAGTAAACTTTCACCATGGTACAAATAAAAGGAAACAAACTGCAGGAGTGACTGCCCCCTGTTGAACGAATGAACTTCCAGGTCAATTCTCCTCCTGAGCATAGTAGTGCTGACGCGATAATAAAGCCACTGTGACTGATTCATCATAATCCTCTCACAGACCCTGTGGAGTGCCACCAAGGTGCCCAAATATTATCCAAACTGTGCTGAAAATAAGACAAGTATTATGGTTTCCAATGGGAATGTACCAGAATATCAATTCATTATTTGTGTGTGTGTGTGTGTGTGTGTGACTTTTTCTCACAGAATAAACACAACCAGATCAGTCAGACTAAAATCCGTGTGGCCTCCACCCTCCTCTTTATCCTGGTTGGCTGCATCTTGTTTGTCACCATCCCAGCTGTGATCTTCAAACACATCGAGGGCTGGACAGCTCTGGATGCAACATATTTTGTTGTCATCACTCTGACAACTGTTGGAATAGGGGACTATGTCGCAGGTGAGAGTTTATCATTCATAGTCAAAGTAGTCATTAAAGGAAATGTTGTGAATGATCTGATTAGTTTTCTACATGTTATAAAACACTAATACATCAGGACACTTGTCAAAAGTTGAATCAGACTTAGATGACATTTGTAGTGACTGGAGTTGCAGTTTATTTTTATTCCTCCCCGCTGGTGATAACCCTGGCTGGAGGCATTATGCTGTCTTTCTGTCTGTTCGTCCACCTGTCCATCCGTCCATCCATCCCATCCTTGTGAACACAATATCTGAAGAACGCCTCAATGGAATTTCTTCAAATTTGCCTCAAGGGAATTTCTTCAAATTTGCCTTGGTCTTGAACTCAACAATGAACGGATTTGGTGGTCATAAGGTCAAGGTCACTGTGACCTTCTCTGTCTCATTGTTCTGAACATGATATCTCAAGAATGCCTTAAAGGGATTTCTTAAAAAATTTGGTACAAACATTCACTTGAACTCAGTGATGAACTGACTAGATTTTGGTGGTCAGAGGTCAAGGTCCCTGTGACTTTGGATCCAACTCATTAAACTCATCGTGAATGCAACATCTCAATAACAGCTTTAGGGAATTTCTTCAAATTTGGCACAAATACTCACTTAAACACACACAATTAACTGATTAGATTTTGGTGGTTATAGATCAAAAGTCAAGGTTATGTGACTGCCATTCTCATTCTTGTGAATATGATATGTCAAGAATACCTCAAGTACATTTCTTCAAATTTGGCACAAACGTTCACTCGGACTCAATGATGAAGTGATTAGATTTTGGTGGTCACAGGTCAAGGTCAATGCTTTATGTCAAGAACACTGTGACAAAATTTCTTCAAATTTGACACAAATGTCAACTTGGACTGAAGAATAAACCGATTAGAATTTTATGATCAAAGCTGAAAGGTCAAGGTCAGTGTGACCTCACCCATAACTCAAGAATCCATATGGTAATTATTACAAAACTCAACAGTCTAATAGAATCAAATTATGGAGTGATGACATTTTATATCCAAAAGGTCAACTTCACTGTGACATCATAACGTTATGCATAAAACACTCTTCGGGCCAATATTCAGTGTCATATCTCAGAAATGTATTGTATAGATCTTCTGTGCTGTTGGGGGAAGATGTGTGAGAAGCATCCATTTAATCACAACACAACAACTTGACTGGATCATGCAGGTGTAAAACTGCAAGACTGTAATTCTAGTTTGGTGTGTGTGTGTGTGTGCGTGTGTGCCTGCTTGCAACCGTGCGTGTGTGAAGCAGAATTCATTAATGGACTTGTAGTGCTTGTGTTGGTTGACAGTGTCCTCACCTTTAAAGATCGCTGACTTTGACTACAGAACAAAACAAAATCAACCCATCTGTGAATTTCTCATTAGGCTTCATTCCGTGTTCAAGTGGAAAAGTGATGTACATTTCTTTAGTCATTCATGTCTTGTTTTCTTATCAGGGGGAGACAGAAGGATTCAGTACCGGAAGTGGTACAGACCACTGGTGTGGTTCTGGATCCTGGGTGGTCTGGCCTACTTTGCTGCAGTGCTGAATATGATTGGTGACTGGCTGAGAGTGCTGTCCAAAAAGACAAAAGAAGAGGTATGCTCTCATATGAAATGATTAACGCTCATATGATGAAGATGCTGATATTTATTATATATTATATTCTTGACCAGGGTAGGACAAACTTTGGCATCTTTAGGTTCGTCACTTACCAAATATGGCTGCAACAAAAAAAATCATGTTTACTACACATAATGTATTATTTTGTTTATGAAGTGATTGATCATTTAGCCTGTCAATGTCACAATTTCTGACATTGTGTCCTTTCCCAATCCAATCACAGTTCTGAGCAAATTTTTGGTTGGTGGAATATGCTTGATGCCAAGTGTAAGTAATAATGATATTGATAATGATCACTTTAGAAAACTTTATGGTAAAAAATATGATAAAAATGCATGCTAAAAAATGAAACTAGAAGATTGAGAAAAATCCAGTTAAAATAGCAGGCTAAGACAAGATAAAACAACCGTCAGTTAAAAACACATTTCGGGAGAAAGTAATGGTATAAAGGTGTGTCTTAACATTTTGTTTTAAAGTTTCAACATACATAGGGCCATTAAGACCCTCAGGTAGACTGTTCCAGAGTTTAGGGGCATAATTAACAAAGGCTGCCTGTCTTTTAGTTCTGATATGCAGAGCAATCAAGAGGCTAGAGTCAGAGGATCTTAGGGGTCCAGCAGGTACATATATCTTGACCATGTCAGACAAATAAGATGGGATAAGGCCATTCAGTGATTTAAAAACTAACAAAAAAAAATTAAAGTTAATTTTGTGGCAGACAGGTAACAGTGTAATGATTTTAGGATTGCAGTAATATCAATCAATCAATCAATCAATCAATCAATCAATCAATTTTATTTATAAAGCCCAATATCACAAATCACAATTTGCCTCACAGGGCTTTACAGCATACGACATCCCTCTGTCCTTAGGACCCTCACAGCGGATAAGGAAAA
>NC_065517.1:1990139-2019278 GCF_006386435.1 Epinephelus moara | reverse complement strand
TCAATTCCATACGTCAGAACTAGATCGAGGGTATGGTTAAAACAATGAGTGGGTTCATGTACACCCTGACTGAAGCCAATGGAGTCTAATAATGAGATAAACGCGGTAGCCAGGGAGTCATTATCAGCGTTGACATGAATGTTAAAATCGCCTACAATAATAATTTTATCTGATTTAAGAACTAAACTGGATAAAAACTCAGATACAAATTCAGAATATGGGCCAGGAGCATGGTACACTATAACAAATAAAAGTGGCTGCGAGGTTTTCCAGGTTGGATGTAAAAGACTAAGAACGAGGCTTTCAAACGAATTATAGTCCAGTTTAGGTTTAGGGCTGATTAACAGACTAGAGTTAAAAATATGGGCTCTCTCCTTGGTTTTCATCAGAACCTGTGCTGCTGCATTCCGTACGTTACCAATGGCTTTCTTAAACACACAAAACAGAAGAGCATTACATGTTCAAAGTTCAGTCAGGATCACTGACTACACCAAGGTTTTTACATGTTCCTTGGTGTTCAGTGCAAATAAATGTAGGTAGTTTTTCTTTCTCTGCTTTTGCTCCAATAACAAGAATCTTGTTTTTTTTCTTGGTTTAACTGTAAAAGGTTCTGGTTATTGATCGAACTATAGTCTTTTGAATTTACAGAGATATAAAGCTGGGTATCGTCTGCGTAATAATGGAAATGGATGTTGTGATTGCTAATATTGCTGAGTGGTGGTAAGTACAGACTGAAGAGAAGTGGGCCTAAAATAGAGCAGTGCAGGACACCACATGTAAGGTTCATTTTATCAGAGTGGTTATCCATGGCCGCTCTGAAATGCCAGCCAGTTAAACAGGACCTGAACCATTTAAGAACTGTCCCAGAGAGACCAACCCAGTGCTCAGATCTAACAGGACCAGCACTGAAGCTTTCTCTCATCAATGTTCATTGGAAAGGTCAATTTAAACTTTGACGAGGGCTGTTTCTGTGCTGTGCTGCATCCTGAAACCAGACTGGAATTTTTCAAACGTACTGTCACAAATCATTCAGCTGTTAAGAACTATTTTATTCTGAAATCTTTAAAATTTAAAATGCAATGCAATATCTCTGATCAGATGGTATTATTCAGACATTGTACACAGATACAGACGACATGGTAAATGGAGTGGGTGGTGAAATAGATGATTTTGTTTTCGGTTGTTCATTATTATAACACAGATATGCAACATGGTGCAGAAAAGTTATGTGTTTGGGAAATAATGAGTATTTCCTTATCCGCTGCGAGGGTCCTAAGGACAGAGGGATGTCATATGCTGTAAAGCCCTGTAAGGCAAATTGTGATTTGTGATATTGGGCTTTATAAATAAAATTGATTGAGATTAGGGCTATCTTTTTTTTTTTTTTTTTTTTTTTCCTAAAAAGTCAAGATTGAAGACCGTTTTTTACAAATTTTAACACAACTGACACACCTCACACCTGAGGTGTCCAAACTGTGGTGCTACTTGTAATATTATATCATGGCCACACATCTTTGCGTATAAATGTTATCAGTGACAGCCTTTTTACAAGCTTCTGATGAGGCTTCTGAGGATGAGTGTGGTGAAAGTACACAAGGCAGATGAGTTTGTACAGTTGACATTGCTCCACTTGTTTCTGGTGCCCCCATTGCATGAGTTTTGATATCCTAGGATGGTGATGAAAAGTTTTGCCTTGACCACGCACCAAACTTATTTCACCAGTGGCCCCCAGTAATGGATCTTATAAAAAATATTGTCTCTACAGGCAAGTCTGATAAGTAGCAGGGGTGTAAATCACCAGTTTCATCACGATACGATATGATATTGATACTTTGGACAACAATACGATATTTTCGTAGCCAGCCAGTTGATAAATCAAGCTTTTGCCATATCCAGTCAGAAGAACAGCGAAAACGTCTTTGCTCTCAGAAACTCTTGTCTCGTACTCCTTTTCTAGTTTAATTGTTGTTATTGACTATTTCTACAATAACATCACTTACTGCTGTGTTTACTTTGCTAACGTTAGAGTTGGTGCTTGTTGCTTTGGGAGTTCACCATTACTGTTCTGCAGGCTTTAGCCTGCTTTGTACATCATTAACTACAACGCTGTCCCTGGTTGGCTGCTTACATTGTCAACTACGGTGCAGATCCCTGATTGCCCCCAACTGGAAAGTGTGGCGGTAAGTCCAGACTGATACAGAGAGCAAAACAGAATGTTGAGCTAACGTCTGACAAGGCTACAGAAACCCTGACAGAGACCCAGGATGGTCTGGGCATCAACCAGTACCAGTGCAAAAGGGGTGAGGGCAGGACTAAAAACATAGCAACCAGCTGCCAGAAGCACTCATTCAACAGAAGCCAATGAGCCAGGGAAAAAGGGCTAACTTTGAATTTTGTGTTTACAAACCACAACTGACAAATCCAACTCATACTGCCTTTAAATTTGGGTATATGGTATTATATATTGTCCCATGTTGACTTCCCACCCTGAGGTTGTGTGTATTATCCCATGTGGACCTCCCAACCTGAGGTTGTGTGTGTGATCCCATGTGGACCTCCCACCCTGAAGGTGTGTGTATTATCCCCTGTGGACCTCCAACCCTAAAGTTGTGTGTATTTTTCATTGTCTTTCAGCACTGGTTTAATTCTGATAGCAATTTGTTTAGTAGTCATCGAAGCAGGATTAGAGGAAACTGAAAAAATGTAGAATTGTGTATTGCAGAAACGTATTTCTTTCCTCATCCTCTAAGATTCATGAGAGGGGAGGGCAACACAGACCGGATTGGGATGAAATTAAGTTTTGTTACTGTTAATAAATTGAAGAGTTCATTTGCAAAAGCAGATAACTCCATGTTTATAAATTTTCAAAAAATGAGTTTTTTTTATTATTTACTTCAGGTGATATCAGTCAAACCAAAGTTCAGTGTCTTTGACCAAGGAGATATGACATAACAAAATAGAGGTATCTCAAAAAATGAAGCTTTATTGAAAATAGACTTTTTTTCATTTACATTTCATTTTTTTTGGCAAAAGCAGATAACTCCAACGTTCATTTTTTAGCAAAATCAGTTAACTCCACAATTCATGTCACTCCATTGAATTAGGCCATATAATGACTCTGTGCTTCTTCTAATGGCAACAGTCAATTCATTCATCATCAGACAAGCAAGTAAAGTGCTAAAAAAACTGCATGTAAAGTCCAGACTAACTTCAAGTAAAGTGATATCAGAAATAAAACCCAAAAACTGCAATAAGCCGTCAAAACGTGTCTATTTTTGCAATATTTCACATTCAATAGTCAGTGCTAATAATATTCACAGTATTCAGAGTTACACGGTTTTCAGTGCTTGTCATAAAACAAACAGTTGAGGTATTTTAAACTTCAATATGTTGCAAACTTGTAAACTGTGAAACTGTAAACAGAAAAAAACCCTCAAAAACAGGTAACAATGGACTGCACTAAGGTGTCAAAACATAGCCATTTCGCAGTATGTCACATTCATCTGTCAGTGCTGTTATTCAGTATTACACAGTATCCATTGTATTACAGATCACAGAAAGAAGCTACAGGGTTTAAACTGCATAGCTCTTTGCAGTGTATTCAACATTCAGTAGTCAATGCTCCATTGTTTTCAGTGCTACTCTTTGTTTAGTGTTACACACTGTTACTACTTGGTTTCAGTATAACCCAGTATTGCACAGTATTCAGTACTGCTCAGTATTCAATGCAATTTTCAGTAAGTTCAGCATAAGTCAGTATTACTCCATTTAGTATTCCACTAATAGTGGTGAAAAGGCATTCAAGCACAAGAGTTTTTTTTAGTTCATCAGATCACCTTATTCCTCCTCATCACTGCTTTCCTCTAAGTCCTGTCTGCCAACATCACGTCCTGCGTTAGCCAAGGCATCCTCATAAAATGCCCGGACTGTTTCACTAACCCCAAGCTCTCCTAGCAGTTTTAGGACATCATCCTTTTTTGCCTTCTTTACAAAGTTTACCACTGGAGCAAGTGCTGGTTTGAAGGTGTCCCACCTCTGACCGCGTTTCAAAAGAGTATGGTAACAGAAGTCCCCACTGTACAGCTGCTTAAAGCCCATCTTGTCACCGCTGATTTCCAATACCTTGGCATCACTGATTTTAAATGAGCGAGAAGAGGTACAGTGTTTAGCTGCTGCAGCTTTAAAGTCATAGCATTGCCAGTCTTTTCCATAAACATGGACATTTCCGTGTTTCTGCATAACCTCCACATACTCAGATGGTAGCAGTATAGTGTCCTTTTTTTTAATCTCTTGCTCCAAACAACCAAAGATGCGGTCAGGGGGCATGAAACTATGGCCACTGATGGGAAAGGTATACTCCATTCTTAACTCTTTGAATTTGCGCTTTCTCAGGGCAAAAAGCATTGCCAGCACACTAACATTTTTATTTTGCCCATAGCAAGAATCTAAGAAAAGTCTTAGGTCTTTATACTCACGGAGTTCACTGCAAGCAACACTACCTAAATAATGTTGCAAAGCTGACGCCACCATGTTGCTGTCTTTCTTGTTCTCATTCTCTAACCATGTGTAGAGATGAATGTCCTCTTTCCTCTGATTCAGACCACGACCACAATAGCGAACAACACCAAAAACATACTGGTACAGCTGTCTTGAATAGTAAGTCTGCCCAATGGGTGACTTTGGCAGCACCATATTCTGCATCATGTCAAATGAGATTGTGAAAGATTCACCCACAGCATTAAGAAGATCATAGAATCTGCGTCCTTTGTGCCTATGCAACATAAATAGGGCAGATTCCCTGCGCTTTTCATCATCTGAGATTTCTGGGTCTTTCAGTCTCAGTCGGAACTTAACGCAGGTGCTGCACACATCTTTTGATGGATGTCCAAAACCTAGGTTAAAGTCATAATGAATATGCTATAATATAAAGCATAGGAGATCTGCTCCTCATTCTGACAGCGGAACAGTTCATGCATCTTTTTCACATTCAAATCTGCAGGAAGGTACTTTCTGCCAGGTGCGCCACGGCGAGCATAATGGCTGGCTCTGCAGGTGAATGTTTTTATGTGGTCTCTCACGGCCTCCCTCTTGGCTGCTCGTTCCTCAGATTCCCGAGCACCACCACGATATTCTAGCATTGGCACCCCATTCTGCATCCAGTACTTGGCTATGTTGCAGAGGTGATCTTTCTTGATGCCTGCAAACACAAAATAAATTCTATCAACTATTGCCTCATCCTGCAAAACTGGTCAGATCAAGATGAGGCAACTAGATAAACATTGCAAAAATAGCTAACCGTGACATTGTATTGATGAAAACTAGCGCATTCCTATATTAAAAAAATAAATAAAATGAAATAAAGTAAAATAAAATGACCCAAGTCCAGTATTTGATTTACCAGTAGTCAGAACGTCATCTGAATTTTGGCACAAAAGAAAAATGAAAAATGTTGGCCTAATACTGGGCAGTATGTTATTTATGAAAGAACATTTCTTCCAGTCAAAGAAAAAAAAAAAAGAAAGTTTAATCACAATTTTAGAAAAAAAAATCAAGGGGAAAATCATAATTATGAAAGAAAAAAGTCTAAATTGTGAGACAGTAAGTCATAAGTATGAAATTAAAGAGTGGAAAGCATGAGGCAGTATGTCCTACTGTAAGTAGGAGAAAAAAATGTAAACTTTTATCTCAAAATTTTGGCTTACTTTCTAATATTTCCGACTTACTGTCTTACTAAGTGTTACTAATATTTTGACTCTGTCTCATTATTTTGGTGCTCTTTATCATGATTTTGATATACCATATCATCATTTAGACTCTTGTCATAATTATGATTTACAATGGGAGGTTTCTTTTTAATCACAGTTAAGTTTTCGTCATTTTTTCTTGAGTAGAAGAAGTGGGTTTTCATACTTTAAAGTAGACTTTAAGCTAGCTGTGAGCCAGCAAAAAATGCAGACAGTACAAAAGCAAATCTGGAAACTATCATACAAATAACCATAGGCATTAAGTGAAATGAAATACTCACAAAACAGGCTCATAAATGAGGCTTTGCAGACTGTGATTTTCTCCTGTGTCTCGGTTCGGATGGAGTACTTCACAGTCTTATGTTGTGCAGGATATTCCACTTTGGGTCTCCTACGTTTCACTGCCATAATGTCCATATAAGACAAAAGCATAGCATCTTGTTTTACCTTATCTGTAGTAGAATACAGGACTCGGTTTATGTTGGCTATCTCCTCAGAAGACAACGTCGCCGCCTGACATACATTAGCAATGTTATGAGTACAAGCAACACTCGGTGCTCCTCCAGTATGCCGCACCTTTTTCGCCACGTTACGGGCGTGCTCTTCGGGTTTTCTCCTCTTTTTTCGTCAGGAGGGGAATAAGACAACAGCCTCTTCCGTTTCATCAAAGTTATCCATGGTTATATTGACGGAAGTCAGTGGATTTTACTCCCAAAACTCCCATTCAGATCGTCTTTGCTGTTGTAGATGCCGCCGCAGCCATCTTTCTGTCACGTGAACTAAATGCGCTGCGCTGATTTGCTCAATGGATATGTTGGCTTTCACTAAGAAACAGCTGTGGCATATAGCGGTTTCTGCCACAAAACATGAACTTTGACCCAGTTTCCAACAGGAGATATTAGGTATTGCACCAAAATGGATCTGGGCTTTGAAAACAACGCAATGCAAAGAGTAAATTATAAGCCTCAGCTCATTTTTTTTCCAAAATGGCGTTTATCTGTTTTTGCAAATGAACTCTTCAATTATATAAAGGCTGTTGGGGTTGGTAAAATGTCATGGATCACTTAGTGCTCCTAGGTATCTTGAGAGGACATTATCATTGTGCTGCAGCTACTCTGATAATTGATGTACTTATTATTAATATCTGTCTTTGGCCAAGGTTGGAGAGATCAAGGCTCATGCTGCAGAATGGAAAGCTAATGTGCGAGCAGAATTCCGGGAGACACGTCGGCGTATGAGTGTCGAGGTCCACGACAAGCTGCAGCGAGCCGCCACCATCCGGAGCATGGAGAGACGACAGCTAGGCTTGGACCAGCGTGCTGTATCCCTGGACATGCTTTCCCCGGAGCGACGTGCCATCTTCAACAGCCTGGATACCAACAGCTATAAGACCTCTTCCCAGGAGAGCATCGACTCCAAGCTGAACAACCTTCGGCTGCGAGGCACTGAACAGTGTGACCGAAGCTCCAACCACCAGACCACCTCTGAGGACAACATTTTCAACCGCCTGGGCTCTGTCACCAAGCTGGCCAAGCGCAACAGGAATCGGGACTTAAAGAAGAACATCCCAGACGAGGCTCGCCGGCCTCACAGTGAGGCTTACGGCTGCAGCATGTCCACTTTTGACTGCAGCACACCCATAGTAGATGAAGGGAAAAGCAAGGATGAAGCAGAGGATGAGAATGAAGACAAGGAGTGCAACACTAGCTTGTCTGATTTTCCACTGTTTGTGGATGCTTGCAAGCCGCATAATGGGTTAATTCTGGAGCAGACCAAAGAGAAAGAGAATGAGAAAACACTTGAAGAAAAAGAGCTGCATATTCAAATGGGCCCATAGACAGCGTGTCCTGATACGAAAGCAGATTTTAAATATCACCATTAGTGCCTTAGGTCTCCCTTATTCCTGTGTGTGCTTAAGTAGGGACAACACATGTCCCTTTGTGCTATACACTGTAATGTCTACATAATCACTGTGCCCAATGGATGTAATGGACACACATTGCAAGACCTTGTAGGGTTTCTAAAATTTTGCTATGCTGAAATATGATCATATTAAAAAAAAAAAAAAAAAAAAAAAAAAGCAGTTGCTAAAAGGATAACAACATGGGTCTTAGTTTGGCAGTTCTGGCCATCATTCCTCACTATAGTCAAATAACATACCTGCTGTGAACCAGACGCAGAATCTTCATGACGGAAAAGCACATTTTTTCCTCAGTACTTTCTCACTCAATACTCAGTGTTACCAACTCCCAACAGTATCTGATGTGTAGTGTTCAACAAATGCCTTCTGCTTTATGTTAGCCTACATGTCAACTAGAAATAATGAATATAACTGCACATGGCTCAGAAGCACTCAAATGTTTTGGGTCTGTTCTGCACATTGCACACACATCTTACCACTAACCCACTAACATCTGACTTTTTAATATAATGGGAAAGGTAACGGTCGACATTCACACCCAGATCAAATGACTCTGCAGTAGTCATGGGTGTTTATTAGGGATGGGTCACGAATTTCGAATAGTCGTTTTATTTTTGAAAAATCGATTTTTTAATGCGACTATTACTTATTTCCCCCCTTTATTTGACATGCAATTCAGTTCCTAACCGCACGAGGGCAGTATAGGATTGCTACAGCGGTGTGAGATGGGCTACCAGCTAGTTTGATGCTCTTCTACAAACAGGAGAAACATGCAGAGACTACTACTCCGCGAGGAATGTCCGCAGTCATTAGGGCTTTCATAGTCGAGCGCACTTCCGCGTTGTAGTTTCCTGTAAAAATGTCCGTGAAAAATCCCCGCGATGTGAAAAATACATGCCGAGCAGTCACTGGTGCGCGGAGCGGAGTCCACGCGGTCATAAAATCTGAGCGATTATTCGAAAAATTGTCGAATAGTTGCCACGATTTTCGAATAGTGTTTTTTCTTGTGCTGCCCATCCCTAGTATTTATCAGCTCCATCTCTGATTGGCATTGATGGAAACCGAACACCCAGGGGAACACACTAATCTTAGTCCCTAAATCGGCGAGATGCAATGATGAACCACTACAACACATTGTCTGTCTCCTTCCAAGCAGCACTCAGACATCAATGCTATATTAGTCTGCACGAAGTTTGAAAGAGAGACTGAATAAGTAAGAGATGTATAAAAAGAATAAATCAAAATAAAGTTTTCATAGGCCTCCATGCTACTTCCTGCTGCTTATTAAACTATTTTCTGCTCTGTCCATAACATTAAATGTGACACACACACACAAAAAAAAAAAAAACACACACAGACAAACTCGTATGGTGTGTACACAGCTATGGTCTACTGGCAATGCCAGAGGATTCTATCACCGATTTTTAGCGGGTTTACCTGTTTTAAATTGCATACACACACTAGTTTTGTTGGAAAAGGGGCATTATACACAAGAAAGACATTGTCTGTTTTAATTTAAGCAACTATACCAAAAGAATTGCATGCTTGTCCATCTTCACATCCATTTTGTACTATATGTGGCCCATAACATACTTATAAAACTCTGCCAGTGTTAACAAACCAGGTTATCACTGTGCTGTTGGTCAAAATGCAGAGCCACTTCTGGACAGCATTTAAGAAAACGTATCTGTGCACATGTTTTTTGTTTTTTTTTTGGTGCTACCTTAGTGTCCTGTGTGTATTTTGTGTTTTATTGTAGAGCTACTGGCAATCCTCTGTGGACTGGCACACCACTTGTTAATGTAGTAATACTGAAAATAAAGACCTGGATTGTTTTCCAAAGCTTGAGCTAGAAAGGACTTTGGAAGCAGTAGGAAGCTAACCTAATGTCCCTTCCAGATGATGCCAGGATATTTATTAAAGTAGCAAAGCTGACCTGTTAATGCTGGTGTAACAGAATACCTCCTCTCTAATGTATGACTGAAGACATTGCCCTAGTTGAGATCAAGACAGGTCTTGGGTTTCTTGTTTCTTGCCTTGCCATACTTTTCCAGCTGTTAAATTAGTGATTACAATGTTATAATCGCTGATGAAAATGATGGTCAAAACTGTGTAATTTTCTAAATTAATTACAACTAGACCCAAGTTGAAATTATCCTTGAACGTGGAAAGGAAAGCGTTGCAGTCACATCAAAGATGTATTCAACCTTCCAAACTATCAGCCAAGACAGACTTGTAGAAAAGACTACCGCACACTGTCTTACTTGCAAAAATAATTATTTTAATGCAGCGGCTACATTGCGGTGACTAGACCTTTATCAGGCAAACAGTTTTGTAACAAAGAGTAACCATCTTAAGTAGGAGTGGCTGTGAGTTTGCAATCAGTTACAATACCCACGTGCAGTGGGAAGACAACAATACCAAACATCAGTAAGTTAACTAGAGGACCAAAGAGGCAAAATTAAAAACAGGGGGTATGTTTAGGTATGTTTAGGATTGTTGAGGGTATGTGACTGATTGCAAACTCACAGCCACTCCTACTTAAGATGGCTTCTCTTTGTCACAAAACTGTTTGCATGATGGTGTAGTAACCGAAACGTTTCAGCAGCATTAAAATATATTTTTTTGCAAGTTAGAAAGTGCGGGGAATCTTTTCTACAAGTTTCATTCTTCTCGTCCCTCTCCTATGCACCTGTTTGAAAATAGATGTGCAAAGTATTCCTTCATTTTGAGCCAGGACAGACTCACACTGGTGTGGGATTGGGGGCTTGATAAAAGCAGACAATTAACAAAAAAAAAATAAAAAATTATACTTCAAGTATTTGCATAATTCATTGTAATGCAATGTAGAATTAATGCTGCTAATCATCACCCTAGACCATGACCTTTTTGAATACTATCTCAGGGCTTGTTGTCCTCATGTTTGTTGTTGACATTGTCTAACAAGTACTGCATTCACACTTTGGGAGGGGACAATGCACCTGCGCTCCATGAAATATCATGACAACAGATTGGAAGATAAAGCCATAAAGCAGGAGGAGGGACTGTTCCATACTAGACATGGAACACCAATGAATGATGGATGGGTCAGAGAGTATAAAGTGCACTGCTCTGACTGTGAGAGAGTGTTGTGTACTTTTGGGCATATTTGACTCAAGCATATCCACAGACTGTCGAAAACACCAGTAAGTTCCTGAAGCTCGTATTTGGATTTGTCTTTTGTCTCCAACCTAAAAAATTAAACAAACAAAAAAAAAAAGTAAGGAGCCGCGATGGAGTGGAGTAGGAGAAGCAAGCAGTAACCACTACAGCTGCTCCAAAACATACTTCTCTAGAAGCCTTAATACCTCTTTGATGGATCCTCAAATTCAAACCAGTGACACAAAGTGGACAGAAAATTAGCTCTAGAGAACCAAACTTCTTGCCTGATATTGGACAGAAATGTCAACTGATTACACCCTGTTTCTATCTTCAGTCTAACATCACATCCACTCTAATCAATTTCCTGGGAGCACGGGATTCAATTCCATAACCAATGACTTGAGACCAATGCATCTGCCTGAATGTAACATCATTGTAAGTCCACGCTGATGCATAACCATGCCACCATACTTGTTTTGCTTGGGCAGAGTGAGGTAAAACAAACTTCGATGTTGTCAACATTGAGAAGACATGTTGATAAAGAAGAGCCTCAATAGTAGCGTCTGTCTTGTCTACAGCACTCTCTGTCTTTGGTATTACTCCTTGATTCCGGCGCACAGCTTGACAATGGCGTTGGTCCTGCCCGTGGTGCTTTTATTTGAACAGAGAAACCACTGTTTGATGTCACGATGCCAGACAAATCAGTCAATTCAAACTCCAAGCTCTGGACCCAGGCAACCAAAATTCATGTAAAAAAAAACCAACTGTATTCTTGCAGAGAACTTTTTGAATGGAATTCTATGCAGTTGGAGACTCTTTTTTCCGCCAGCATCTAGTGGCCATTAGCGGTACTGCATCTTACGGCACGACTGTGTCAATTGCAGCTTTCTGCGACGGTAATGGCTGCTGTCATTCATACAGAGTACTATACATTTTCATACTTCAAATGTACCATTGAGGGAAATGACACCACATACATAAAAAATGTGAACTGTGCCACAGATTGTATTACCGTGATATGATGTTCACAGTGTCTTTTTCATATACACTTCCAAGTCTCATGTTAACATACTCACTATCTGTGTATGCACACAATGTGTCTGATTCTACCGTTAACATTACTAAGTGAAGCTATAGCTAGTGTGAATGCAGCAAAAACAAGCAAGGACTACACGTTTTAAAGAAATGCTTCTAAAAAAACACAAAATGTCAAAGTTTAAAAAGAAAACCCAGACATGGAACAAAAAAGGCATGCTATATTGCAGAACTATATTACAATGTATATGGTGTTGATTGTATACCATCACATGCTTCAGAGGATGATGCTTATGGCATTTTGTTTTATTACTGCCTGTGTTTGACGCACAAGCACCTCATGCTCTGTACATGGACATTGCTTACAGTATATCTTGTGCAACCATTACATTAAATGTAGTGATTGCCTTTTGGAAATAAAGATCACAGAATTGAGTGCTATTCTTGAGTATGTGGCAGTGCATTTCAAAGTCCTTGGGGTAGTTTTGAGTTTCATGTACCCCTGTCTCTCACATCTATTATCAGTGGCTTTTATCGGGAGGTAAAGAGGATAGATCACTTTCACAGTCACTGCCTGTAACCTCTCCTACTCTGAAATTATCCTCTAGTGGAAGCAATTTTTTCCTGTGTATACCTCTGAAAACTCCTGGGAGATCATTCACAGAATTGTATCACCTTCAGACACACTTCCTGACTCCTTGTCTGATTTAAAACCCTCATTTCTCGCAGCAGGTCTTTTGAACACTTTGCATTCAGATGAACAAGGTGCAATTGTTACAAGGGGGAAATAGAATTGTATCACAATTCAGTGTGAACCTTGAAAAAGAACTTAATTTTATTTCATTTTATTTTTGTCTTTACATGCATCTTGATAATTCACTGAGGCAGAGGATTAGGAAGTAATTTTGCTAAGCCAGACTTAAAGTGCCTTATGTGTCAGCATTATGCAGAACCTACACCATTGTCAGCATTTATACTTGCCTGCGGTGGGTGTTCTGTGAAGTGCACTAAAGTTTGATTGATTCAAGAAAGACTTAAAACACACAGAAAACAGGGCTAAATAAAGGCAGTTTCAAACACGAGTACACAGATCGGCTCCATTAAAACTCAGAACATTCGCAGACAAAACACTTGTCATTTGCTGATCACATTTCCCCACATATAAAACATGCTAATGTTATTAGCACAAGCCTATGACATTTTACATCGTATAAATTAAATGTTTTCTTCTACTCATATGAAGCCTGGAACAGCAACATTTATCAAAAGTAACATCACAAATTTCGGCTCCATTACAACTCACAAGGTTCACTGACAAAACAAACACAAATGCAACATGCTAACATTATTAGCATAAGCCTATGGCCCTTTTCACTATACAAATTAACCTTGCAGCTAACAGAGTGTAGAGATAAATCACAAACAACTCTTATAATGCCATTGTGTGGGGACTTTATTGTTTTCACAATTAGTTTCTTTCTGTGAAATAAAAGCTTCATTTCTACTGAGGGAAATGGTTTTCAGCTTACAAAAACAATCAGGAGGTCTGTGTCGCTGCAATGTTTGGTTACATTTCTCAGGAGGTGCACGTCAGGCTACAGTGTAGGCTTTGGCCTAGGGCACGCACCCACGCAGAGCCTATGCTGTAGGTATCAACAATATCAGCATCAAATCTGGTATGAACCATTGCAGAATGGGTAAAACAACCTGCACAGACTGTATGTGCAAGGCCCTGATCACTGACATCCATAGGCATAATGCATAGTAAAACACACACTGAGGTCCCAGATGCTGAGGAAAGTAACTGACTGGGCTTTTGCTCAACCTGGACTCACCATGACTGTCTAGGTTGATTTTTTTTTTTTTTTTTTTTTTTTTTTTTCAACGTATTTCACAGAACAAGAAATTAGCTGCTGGATTAGGTCAACATTGGACATTGCACTTCCTTGGGTCCAGAGCAATACACCTGCCATGGCATAATTGCATCCTCAAGCAATTCTACACATCATTTGCTAACAGCTAGCTATAAGGGACACGGCTATTTCTAGGAATAAATGCATTCCAAAAGTTACATCTCTGATCCTTGAAATGTTTCAGTTTGCAACAACGCAACCTCTACAGCCTCTCTCACCTCATCTGTTCTTGAATCCTTTTTTTTTTCAAGCATTCTTGGACTTTAATTGAGAAATAACCATAGCTAAAATTACCTTCACAGAAAGCATACAAGTAGTCCTTTCATCTTTCATATGTGCCATAGATTTTTTTAGGAAATGTAAATAGAATTAAAAGATGTGGATCTTATTTTTTGGGGGACCTTCAAAATGCTTTTAATGCAGTTTCTCACAGCCCCCCACCGCATCCCCGAGGCTGGTCCGGGTGGGTCCTCTCACACAGCTATTGGTTAATTTGTAGTAAAATTCAGCATATCAGATGATAGATAATTGAGTCTGCAGCCAATTTAATTAAAAAAACTGATTTAACCAGCACACAAAAACTAGTTAGGAGAAAGAAAAAGAGAAAGTGAGAAAGTACCAGTGAAAGCAGGGAGCAGGGAGATCTGGAGTTAGCTAAAGCGAGCTTTACCCAGCATGCCATTTGACAGTGTAACAATTAATAGAGTGTGCCAGGGCTGACGTCAAAACCCGGAAGTTTAGCAACGCGCTGGTTCCCGGAAGAGAAAGTGAATGTGATTTTTGCATTGCGTTTTGGATTATGTCAGAAAATAAGCTCTGTGGCTAACACAAGTTTATGATACTTACAGGTTTTGTTCAGCGAGATAATCTTCACATATGAACACCTTTCATACCGCATTTGAAGCTTAAATGCGATCGCCACAAGTAAAAAGCTAACGTTAGGCTTTAATGGACTACATGACTACTCCACGGTCGCATGACTCTTCATGTCACCGCCACTAAGCTTTCAACTGATTTTGGCCGCTTTATTTTAAAACATTGTATAATGGGGAAATCGGACTGTTTAAGCTAAATAAGAAGCTGTAATGGCGGACTGCCAGCACTCTCGCCTGTTCGGGGGTGATGACGTTTTATGTCCCCGACAGGGTTTGTAGTCGTATTGACCAACTTGTTAGCAACCGCCTTTTTACGACACGTAAAAGCTTCAAAATTCACAAGTAGGGTATTTACTGATGTGTTTTATGTTGTAGAACAAAACCTGAAACTCGCTTAAGCTTTTGTTAACCACAGACCTTATTTGAGGCATTTTACCAAAATCCCATTCAAAAAAACGTATTGACTTTTAGACGAGAGAACCGGAAGTGCTAAAAGCGCTAACGGAGTTCCGGGTTTACTGGCACACTCTATAGGGGTATCCTCTTAAAGTGGACCTTTTATGCTTTTTGGGGTTTTCCCTCATCTTTAGTGTGTTATATAGCATTTTTCTGCCTCTGTAAGGTCTGCTGAGTAAAAAAAAAAAAAGTCCAGGCTAAAGGGAGTTCTGTCTGCCCATAGACGCACATCACCTGACCTGCCTGAAACAGCTCGTTTGAATTTCCCGCCATCATTTCCGCGAATTTCATTTGTAACAATTTCAAATACACAGTGCCCGCCTGCAGGCCACTGAGCCACACCCCCAAACACACATGCTTAGTGCAGTGCAGTCCCAGTAGAGGCAAAGCAGAGAGGTTGCAGAGTTTGAACCGTTGCTTTTGAGGAGACACCATGAGACACTGCTTTCTTCATTGTGACCAGAAATTACCCTTTTTTGGACTGCCAAAGGACTAAGGAACAAAGAAGAAGTGGTTGGAATTTATTTTTAATACAATTCTTCCACAATACAACCCAGACATTTTATTGTGTTCCCTCTTTTTTCCTGAGGACCGCTTCACAAACTGGCAACAACTTACTGCTGGATTTTCACTGCAGTTCTATTTCATTCCTTGCTGACCACCAGAGGCAGTGCTTTAAACACTGAATATTCCCCTTCGTGCATGCACAGTTCGAGTATGTATACCAACAATGTCACCTGTGACCCCTGGATGACCCGAAAGAGATTATATCTTTCGCTGACATCAGAGAATAATTTCCTTTTCATCTTCTCGTGCGCAGGTTGCTTTTGGAAGCATTACAACTGCATTTCAAACTTATATCCCGTCGCTAGTAGTACCGTGGCCATTTTCGGTCGGAACAGCGGACATTCGCCCTCCAGGAGCTGCAACGGCATTCTTTCCCTCTTGAGAGGAGTTTAACTATGTTTGATTCAGTGTGGATGCCGTGCGTCCTTTTGCCGGTAAGGGAGTGTTTCACTTCCCTCTCCGGAAAAGGTATGTAACTCCTAAGTTGTTTGCAAACTGTTATATTACCTACTTTGATAAAGACCTGCCCGTGAAAGTTGCATTCGCGCAACATCTTCCTGGCACTTGATTTACTCTGATTGCGTTAACGTTCTCTGTTTCTGGAGTTTTTTCTGCTGGAGGGTTGCGTTAGCGCTCCCCAGTTGCCAGCGTGTATAGCCTGTTGTTTATTTAGCGGTAGCATCCGCACTAAAGTTTGTTTTGAGTTTGTTATAATCAACCACTGTTGGTGAAGGCTGCGTGCGCGCTGCCTCCCCCAGCATATGGTCTCATTTTGTTACCTACAGCGTCGGGACTCTGATTAGTTATCTGTTTTTCTTTATAGTGGATAAGATGACGCTGTTGGAGGGAAGCATTGCTTAACTAGTTAACACTAGTGTCTGTGCTCCGGTTAACTGAATTGTTTTTTGCAAGTATTGCTTTTGCCTTTTGACAAGGCTTTGCTGGTGAAAGGTAGAGTTAGTGCTCCTTGTTCCCAGCATACGGTGAATATATCAATATAGCTATATTCATATCTTTATATATATGTATAACGATTTACAGCAGCTGATTTTCTGTGGTTGCATTGTGTATTAAGCCTCTGCTGGTATAGGCAGCGTACGCGCTTCCTCCCTCCAGCATACGGTCTCTGTACTCCAGATTACCAGCTAACTGCAGCGTTCATGCACAGGTTATCTGTAGTGTTTTTTCTCTACACTCTCTTGGGATTTCGCCTCTGCTGGTATAGGCAGCGTACGCGGTCCCTCCAGCTAACGGTTTCAGTACTCCAACTAACCGCAGCATTCGCGCTCAGGTTATCTGCAGCTTGGACAGGTGCGCATTAGCCGGTGTGGCAGTGTTCACCCATCACTGCACTTTCTGTGGGGCTCTTCTGCAGCCAGATGATGGCCATGATCTCTGCCCTATGCACCTTAGACTGGAGCACCGGAAGGAGGTGTCGAAACAAAAGTCAAAGGATCGGGAGCTGGGCCAGAAAGCTCGCGACCTCGTTCCCATCTTCTCGAATGGACTTTCTTTGTTTTCCATTAGATATCAAAAACTCAAATACTCAGAGGTAAAAAAATCACTGGAGACACGTAGAATCAGATGCAACTGAGTTTAATGTGCTCGCAGGCAACAAACACATCACAACTCAATGAGTCAAGCTCCGGAGCAAGACTGAAATTTCTTTGTTTACACACTCGTTTTTTATTGTGAAGATTTTCTGCTGAGTTGTCTCTTTCTTAATCCTTCCCACTTGGCTCTGATCGTAACAATGTCACATTTCTGCTGAGTTTCCATTTTTTTCCTTTCATCCTACCACCATAACGGTGTCATATTTCTGCTGAGTCTTCACTTTTTCTCCTTTCATCCTAAACCCCGCCTCTTTACTTGTACTCGTAATGTTTTCCTGGACAATCTAAGACCGCCTCCTCTTACCAGGGTCATATCAGGACAAGCTGTAATTCCCCTAACTTTCCACCAGTGTTTCTGAGCCCATCCTCATGCTATTTTTAGAAATGATGCCTAGGTACTTCTCCACCACAATACTTAAATGCTCAGTGAGTGTGTGTGTCATAAGAATACATAAAATAATAAACCAGTGTGTGACTTCTCAGTGCACAGAGTACATTGCTTCAACACGTGTCTTTAAAGTTCAACTTAATGGTACAGTATAAACACTTCAGTAAACATTACACTACAGAGGCACTCTCTGAAAATCCTTGTATGAACTGCAGCTACATGCCCCAGGCAGTGAGGGCTGCCAGACTGGCAGAGCTGGAACACCCAAAGGGTGAGGGTGACCTCCCCCCATCAGGCCAATTGTCTCTACCCCAACATCGACACTCTAAGCATCAGGCTGAGGCCACTGCAGCTGCGCCCTCCAGAAAAAAGACAAAGTCTGGCTGTGGCAGACTTTCATCAAAGGTGGATCAGCTGTCTGCTGAGTTGGCTCAGATGAGATCCATGCTCAGGGCTCGCAAGCCTGCTTGCCCTTCCAAGGAGGATGAGGTGCTCACTCCTCCAATGCCAGAACTGGTTCCAGAGGATGATGCGCTCTCCCTGGCAGCTTCGGCTACTCACTTCCATGATTATGGGGAAGATACAGGGGATGGGGTCTCCCAGGCCTCAGAGCCAGGCTCCCACTCCTTAGCACAGATTTCACTGGCTGAGAAGGAAGACAGCTCCATGCGTGATATCATGATATCATATCATCCTACTCTGAGGACTACCTGAAGGAATTACAAGCCTGTTGGAGGGACACTAGAGCTTGCTCCCATCTCTCTGCTGACGGTCGAACCTTGGCAGCTATGCACGACGCAGCAAGAGTGGGCCTGGATCGCATGCCGGCTATCGAGCCTACCATCACATCCCTCATTGTTTCCCCTGATGAGGCTCTGCGACAGGATGCTAGGTGCCCTCGACCCCAGTGTCGGATCACGGACGACCTTCTCACAAGGGCTTATGATGCTGGAGCACGGGCCGGTCCCATAGGCAATTCCCTATCACACCTCATGCTTGCCCTCTCAGCTTCTCTGCAGGGGGGCAATGTGAATGTGGATGCCATGACTTTTTGTGACACGTCACTAGAGGCATTTGGCCTTCTGTCCAGGGAAATCGGACGGATGATGTCCATCATAATTCAAACTCGTCACCAAGTCTGGCTTTCACAATCGAATTTGATGGAAGTGTCTAGGAGAACTCTCCGTAGTCTCCCTGTGGAGCCAGGAGAGATATTTTGTCCAGCGGCACAGGAAGCGCTGGAGCTAATCATCCAGGCTGGGCAGACCAGGCAGGAGCTTGCAGGTCTTCGACGTATGTCTCCCCCCAGGGGCTCCGCGGCTGTCTCTCGAGCTCGCTTACCACCACCAGCTCACTCCAGTGGCCATTGTGAGTCTCAGCATCCTGTGCAGAGGCCAGCCCGTGACTTTCGGGACTCTGCCCGCCTGCCCTCCAGGCAACCTCGAGCCCTGGATCCTGTCCGCCCCCTTCCAGGACCCCCAGGCGCCAGGAACTGAGGCCTCGGGGCCGGCTGTCGGGTATTTCTCCCATCAGCAACTCAATTACTGGGCTGCTCATGCTTCAGACCCGTGGGTGGTTGCCACCTTAACCCACGGGTACAAGCTTCAATTCCGACGCCAGCCCCCCACAGGAAAAGCCCTAGCATTGGACCAGGAGTTATCCGCCCTCCTGGCCAAGGGTGCCATCGAGGCTGTAGACCCCCTGTTACACCCCAGGGGGTTCTAATCAACATACTTCCTCGTGTCAAAAAAGACCGGCGGATTTCGTCCAGTCTTAGATCTGAGGGGACTGAACAAGTTTATGAAGGTCATGCCATTCCACATGTTGACCACAGCAGATGTTCTGTGAACTGTTGCCCAGGGAGAATGGTTTACGTCCATAGACCTGAAGGACGCTAATTTTTATGTTCCCATTGCCCATGGCAGTTTCTGCGTTTTGCCTATCAAGGCCACCACTGGCAGTTCAGGGTGCTACCATTTGGGCTCTCCCTTTCCCCAAGGGTGTTCAAAAGTTTTGTTGCAGCGGCTCTTGCATCTCTGCAGTCTCAGGGCATGAAGGTTCTTCCGTACCTAGACGACTGGCTGATCTGTGCCCCATCCCGGACTCAGGTGTCCCAAGATACAGAGCGTCTCCTGTCCCACGTGGCCCACCTAGGCCTCAAGGTAAATATGGAGAAGAGTTGTCTGGAACCATCTCAGACCACAATTTTCATTGGTGTAGAATTTAACACTGTAACTATGACAGCTTGTCCATCCTCCCACCGTGTGGCCGACATCCTGCACCTTCTTCCCCTATTCCGAAGGGGACGCCTGTTGCCCTTGGTCACGTTTCTTCGGCTTTTGGCCAAACTAACATCCGTTTCAGCTTTTGTTCCGCTGGGCTTGCTATTGCTGCGCCCCCTGCAGAGGTGGTTGAACAGCTTCCACTTGGATGCCAGGCGGCACAGGCACAGGAAGCTCAGGGTGTCGCAGCAGTGTCTCCTCGCCCTGGCCCTGTGGAAGGACAGGGCCTACATGACAAGGGGTGTCCCTATGGGCTCCATTCCATCTCGCAGGGAGACTGTTGCTACAGATGCCTGCCCCTCGGGATGGGGTGCAGTGTGGCAGAGCAGGCTGAACACATCAATGTGCTGGAGTTGTGAGCGGTGCACCTAGCTCTCAAGCACTTCCTGCCATACCTGAGAGGCAAGCAGGTCCTCATACGGTCAGACAACACCTCAACCGTATATCATATAAACCATCAGGGTGGGGCCAAGTCTGCACGGCTGCTGCAGGTGTCTCAGGATCTCCTGACCTGGGCAGCCCCCCACTTGATCAGCCTACAGGCAACATATCTACCGAGAGAGCAGAACCTATATGCCTTCCTACTGCTTCCTCTGAGTCGGCCAGTACTTCAGGAGAGTCACAGGATTCTGCTGGTGGCCCCCTTCTGGCCCGAACCACTGCTGAGCAGCTGTGTGGACCCCGTCAGGCATACCATAATGCATGCCAGAGCGCCATCCACTCGTTTGCAGTACGACAACAGATGGAAGCTATTTTCCAACTGGTGTATGGGTCGGAGTGAAGACCCAATGCATTGCTCTGTGCCTACAATCCTTAAATTCTTGCAGTCCCTCCTAGACAATGGCCGCTTTCCTTCTACTCTGAAAGTGTATGTGGCAGCCATATCATGTCGACATGCTAGGGTCGACAACGGCATAGTGGGGAGCCACAGTCTGGTGTCCCTCTTCTTGAAGGGGGCTCGGAGGGTGCTTCCTCCAAGAGCCACGAGACCCCCAGCATGGGATCTTCCCCTGGTGCTGGATGCACTATGCAGGCCTCCCTTTGAACCACTGGCACAGGCAGAGCTGAAGTGGGTGTCATATAAGGCTGCATTCTTCCTGGCCATTTCCTCAGCAAAGTGTGTCAGTGAGCTGCACGGTCTGTCTGTCAGTGACTCATGTCTGAGGTGGAACTCAGATGGATCAGGGGTCACTCTGTGGCCGAACCCAGCGTTCCTTCCTAAGGTGCTGTCACGCTCACACCTCAACCAGCCCATAAGGCTTGCACGGTTTGACCCTCCGTCAGGAGAGAGGGGTGACAAGTCGGAACTGTTGTGCCCAGTGCGGGCCCTGAGAGCATATATTGCAGCTACCACAAGCATTCGACGGTAGGAACAGCTCTTCCTCTGCTATGGTGGCCCTAGCAAGGGTTGCGCTCTCTCCAAACAATGTCTGTCACACTGGATAGTGGATGTCATCCGCAATGCATATGGGGCGAGTAACCATCCCCTGCCATCCGGTGTGAGGTGCCACTCTACAAGGAGTGTCTCCACATCTTGGGCGGCCCTGAGAGGAGTATCCCTGGAGGACATTTGTGCTGCTGCCTCATGGGCATTGCCAGACACTTTCTCCAGGTTCTACAGGGTGAATGTTGCCACTCCCCATCCACTGGGTGTGGTCCTGTTACCAGAATCCTCCAATTCTACTCATTGAGGTATGTAATCTGGATTCCTCGTGACTGGAATGAGTCATTCAGTGCTTAAAGCACCGCCTCTGGCAGTCAGCAGGGATGAAATAGAACGAAAGTTACGAATGTAACTACGGTTCTATGAATCCCGAATGACCACCAGAGCACTCTGTCACTCAGAATCCTCGTGTTCTCGCAAGAAGATTCTGTAGGAAATTATCCTCCGATGTCACCGGAAGATATAGTCTCTTTCGGGCAGTACTCGAGTTGAGAGGGGGTGAGGGGGGATGGCATCCCCCTTGAAATAAAAACGGTCAAAATCATCCCCCTTCTAAAACTGTCATCCCCCCTTTCCATCCCTTGTGTCATTTTTTGAATGAATGTGGTATTACTGCTATTTCAACATTGAGTTTTATGCATATCGAGTAAAATACTGTGGGCGAGGGCAGGCATGCAAAGATATCTTTATATCGTATCTCAGTGAGCTGCGCAGTGGATGTTATGCCTGTGCCCTATAGAGGGCGCCTGAACAACGCATAGTGGGTCCAAATTCATACAAATTGTTCTTCTCTATGAATTTTCTCTGTACCCAGAAGCCACTCATAACACAGCGGAACCGCAGCTTTCTGACAAGACCAAGCACATGTCGATAGTCCAATGTTTTCACAGCGAAAAAAAAAGATAAATTTACACTAAAATGATGTATAACAGAGCTTTCATACAGCTTTGCACACACGTTACTCTTGGATGGATTACTCACGAATGCAGGGTAGCACAGAAATGCCACGCATATCACATGAAAGCACAGGACCAGAGCTTTCCAATGATACCACACACATCATTGTGCTGATCCCACCACGCTATAAATCCAGATCAATTGTCTACTAAATAAAAACCTGACAATTTTTTTTACAATCCATTATACAGATCTTGTTATCAGTCACTTCATATAGTGAGGAATAATATTATTACTATTTCTCTATTATCTTAGATGTAAATATTGCATGTTTCTTTCAGATAAAACACATTTTTGACTTGTGAATGAGTCAATGGATTATCTTGCAATAATGAAAAAATACTGGCAATCATGTCCGCCTGGCAAAAACCACATGTTTTGGACAACTGTGAAGTGACAGAATGTCCCACCATCATGGTTCTTATATTGCCAGATTCCAGAGAGTCTCCCCTCTTCATATATGGCAGAATATGTCAACTTCCAACTTGCTTTGGTGAGATACATGTAAAAATGTAAGAATTTAGTAACACAGATTTGTTTTTTTCATTGATATAAAAATTAATATAAAATACAGGCACATAGAAGGACATGGAATGATTGCCAATCTGGATAGCCCACATTGTCCTGAAAAAAACAAGATATAGCATGTTTATGTAGCCTTTATAATGACTGTGATATGAGCTTAAAAGTAAAGGCAGGAAAAATACCCCAAAAGGCGTAGGGCCCATAGGGTTAAACAGTGATATTAAAAGGAAGGTGAGAAATTATTTTCAGCACCAAAACTATTTTATCTTCAGTGTTTTTCTTTAAATCCACACTTGAATGTTGGGAATTTTCAAGAAAATATGTAGTTTTCTTAAAAATCGACTGGAAGAGTAATGTCATGTGCTTGCATAAGATTTCTGCTCAGTCATTCTAACAAAACCATAATGCGCTTGTTTTCTTCACATAGAGGATAACTATGGCCAGCAAGAAAGGGCAAGAAATATTGAGAACAAAAAGCATGACTATGAAAATCTCTGGAAACTTTTATGAGATAGGGGAGAATGGGGTAGGCAGCCACAGAATTGGTCCTATGTATTTTGTATTATTTGTATTTTTAATATATTTTTATATTTTAAGTTTCAATTTGCACTCCATGCCCTGAAGTTGGGAATTTTAACCTACAATATTTGTATTTGTATCAATAAAGATCAACATTTTTCCCAATTTCTTTTTCAGTTTTTTCATGAAGGGGTTCTTGTTTAATTTATATGATTTAATTAACCACAATTAAATATTAACCCTTAGATACCAGTTTTGATCATATACCACTAACTGCTTTTTTGAAAAATACACTATAATTAAATATTCTAAAAGCAAAATTTACTTTGATTATTATTAGTATCATTGGTTGACCCAAGTTGAAGAAGAAGAAATTATTTTGCACTTGTCCTGTGCATTTGACCCTAACTATGTAAGAGCAGTGGTGACATGGCAGACCCTCTGTGCTGTCATCAGCACAAATTATGTCCCCATGTAAAAAAATCCACCATCCAGCCTGATTTGTTTTTTACAACTTGAGTACTGCTTTTGGGTCATCCAGGGGTCACAGGTGACATTGTTGGTATACATACTCGAACTGCGCATGCCCGAAGGGGAATATTCAGTCTTTAAAGCACCGCCTCTGGCGGTCATTCGGGATTCCTAGAACCGTAGTTACATTCGTAACTTTCGTTACTGCTGAATGACGGGGCAATTCCCTTTGTTGGATAAATCTGGAGATTCGGGATCACGACCTGTAAGTATGCTTTTTGAGTTGTGAATTTGTTGTGTAAAAACAAACTAGGAAGCTGCTACCGAGAGTTGAAGTGTGGAGTAGATGGCTGTAGATAGATAGATAGATAGATACTTTATTAATCCCTGTAGGGAAATTGTTGTGTCCAGTGGCTAAGGCACATAAAAGAGTACAAGGCACATATAAGACACATAAAAGAATACAAGAAGGAGTAATATAAATACAAATATAAATATAAAAGTACAAATAGAATAAAAATAAAATAAAATAAAATAGAAATTGTCTACATGTAAACAGTGTACACTATCAGAAGGTACAAAGTGCAAAAGAGCAGGAGGGTGTGCGGATGTAGTGGGGAAATGAGCTATGTGCTCCCTCCCCCAACTGAGGCGTTGAAGAGTCTGATGGCTGTCGGGATGAAGGATCTCCTGAACCTCTCAGTCCTGCACCGCAGTGACAGGAGACGATGGCTGCGGCTGCTTTTCTGTCCAGCCAAGATGCAATGCAGTGGATGATTATCACAGTCTAGTATGCCCTGCATCTTGCTCCTCAGGCATCTCTCTGTGATGGTCTCCACCGAGTCCAGGCTCCTGCCCAGCACTGAGCCTGCTTTCCAGATGAGCTTATCTAGCCGTTTCCTGCTTCTGTCCGTCAGGCTTCCTCCCCAGCAGACTACAGCGTATAGCAGAGAGCTCTCCACCACTGATTTATAAAACAGGACCGCAGCCTGCGAGGGAAGTGAAGCCTACTCTGACCTTTCTTGAAGAGGGCATCAGAGTTGGTCGACCAGTCCAGCCTGTTGTCAAGGTGGACGCCCAGGTACCTCTATGACTCAACCACCTCAATGTCCACTCCCTCAATGCTGACTGGCAGGAGCGGAGTGGGCTTTGACCTACGGAGGTCTATGACCATCTCCTTGGTCTTGGAGGTGTTCATCATGAGGTGGTTCATGCCACTCCAGTGAGAGAAGGTCCGCACCAGCTCCCTATATTCGCCTTCCCCTTCACCCCGGATACACGCCATGACAACAGTATCATCCGAGTACTTCTGGACATGGCAGGAGTCAGAGTGGTGCTGGAAGTCTGACGTGTACAGGGTAAATAGGAAAGGCGCCAGTACTGTCCCCTGAGGAACCCCAGTGCTGGTCAGGACTGTCTCAGACACACAGTTCTCCAGCCTGACGAACTGTGGTCGGCCCGTCAGGTAGTCCGAGACCCAGGAGGTGAGGTAGGAGTCTACCCCCATCCCCTCAAGTTTGTCCCACTAGCCGGGTCAAACTTGACTTGAAGTTTGTCCCGCTAGCTAGGAGCTAATGTTAGGCTGTACACCCAGTGCTTAGCTGTAAGCCTCGGCTAACTGGCTAACCAAAGCTATTGTTTTAAAATGCTTTTGCTACTCGGCGTACAGCAAATTAAAGTGCTAGCTGGGTGGTGTCAGTAAGATGAATTTAATGACTGAATTGTGGAGGATCTAACAGAGTTAAGATGTGCAGCATGTCCATATTGACAAAAGTTGAAACATTTCTATGCCAAAAAATAGGAGACAATGCGCTCAACTCACAGAAACAAAAAACTGGGTGCTGAATTCCAAATGAAGTGTAAAATTCAAAAAGATGAGAGGAACAGCACTCCAAGTTTATCAGATTTTATTTTGCCACACAGACGTTTCGGATCTGACTTCTTCAGTGTGCTCTGGCAAACAAGATACAACAGCACTCACAGGTGAGCTTAATTATAAATCAACCCGACTGACGCAGCTTGTAAATCATAGTAGTGGGAGTCACAGCAGTGGGAGTCAATTGGTGACTAAATCACATGACCATAGAAAAAAAAAAAAAAAAAAGTATGGTCATGTGATTTAGTCACCAATTGACTCCCACTGCTGTGACTCCCACTACTGTGATTTACAAGCTGCGTCAGTCGGGTTGATTTATAATTAAGCGCACCTGTGCGTGCTGTTGTATTGTTGCCCTTTTTAATCCTGCACTTTGAATTGACGCACTGATGACACTTTACCTTTTTATTGTCACTATGTTACTGTGTCTGACCTGTTTGTCTGTTTTGTGTGGATGAAGCCAAATCATCACTTAAACTGTGAACCAAATCTACCTTCGGGTACAAATAAAGTTACCTTACCTTACCTTACCTTATTGTTTGCCAGAGCACACTGAAGAAGGGCCAGACCCGAAATGTCTGTGTGGCAAAATAAAATTTGATAAACTTGGAGTGCTGTTCCTCTCATCTTTTTGAAACATTTCTATGTGTAATGCCCGAGCTAAGCAGCTACTGCCACTAGCTCAAGCGATTAGCCGACAGGCAACAGTTAGACCTGGGGTGGAATTAAGAGCTGCATTTATTTGTCAAAATGTGTGGCAGCCCTCAGTTTCATTGTGAATTGCCTTTTGAGGAGGACCCATTATGCTTTCTCTCTTTTCCTTGTGTTTTACACTGCGTTATAGCTGTTGGTCTCAGCTAACTTAGGGTGACCAGACGTCCCCGATTTCCAGGGACAGTCCTCGTTTTGGATGACCTGTCCCCAGCTAAAGATGTCCCCGGAAATGTCCCCGATTTTAGCATTTATGAATGACAAAAAAAAAAAATTGTTGCGCGCAGACCAGAACAGTTATTACGGTAGCCGGTCACGCTGCTCTTGACGTCATAAGGTAGCGCGAGCGAGTGGAGCATCCTTTTAAACCAACAGCGAGGTGAAGTAACGTCTCCATACCATCTTGTCTACTTGTCAACTCACTGACTCTAAGATTGAGGATTTTCGGGGACCTGGACTCGTTGTGGTATGTGTAAACTGATTTATTTTGTGTGGGCTGGGCTGGCACTAGCTGAGGGGCGTCACGGTTCATGTAGCCTACCGTTCTGTGATCAATTCGGTTCGCGGTAACAGTATTACGTAGTTTTGATTAGCCAATTTCCAATGTAACACATTTTCTTACTGTGTTCTTTTAGTACTCCTAGCCTATGGGTTTCTTGCTAAACGCACATATTATGGCATCAAACCATGTACCATGACACCCCCTAACGTGTTGTATTGTACAGTAGCTAAAGATTAGGCTACAATGAGATTATGTCTCTGTCTCTGTTTGCAAGTCATTGTTTTCTATTGGCAGTGGTGGGAGATTTGCTGGGGTGGAGCATCAGCAAACTAAGAAACACAAAGCCTTTCTGACTGCCAGTGCAGGTGTGCCCTCTGTCACAACATTCTTCAAAAAGGTAGAGCCTTCGAAAAAAGAGTATGATTTAGCTGTGCAGGAGGGAATCTTGGCATACCACACTATGAAACATAATCATAGTTACCGCTCTATGGACTGCACAGCACAACTGACAAGGAAGCTTTATGAGCCAAAGTTTTCATGTCCTAGGACCAAAAGTGACGCCATAGTGAAGAACGTTTTTGCACCATGGGCAACCACTGTGTTAACACAGGACCTAGAACAGGTTGAATTTGTGTCCCTGTCCACTGATTCATCCAATCATGGGCATCTGAAGCTGCTGCCAATATTAGTCAGGTATTGCAAAATATACGATGGCAGCATGTCCATAGAAACAAAACTGCTTGATTTTGTTGAGTTCAAAGGAGAAACAGCAGAGGAACTTGCACCTGAGATCCTAGCTGTAATAGAAAAAAAACAACAACCTGGAAAACAAAGCAGTTGCATTCTCTGCAGATAACACAAATACAAACTTTGGAGGACTGAATAGGGCAGGGAGGGTCAATGTCCACACCAAAGTAAAAGATTCTCTACAGTGGGTTGGCTTGGGCTGTCCTGCCCACATCATCCATAATGCAACCCGAACAGCTTTGGATACCATTCCCATTGATGTAGAGTACCTGCTCACAAAGATATTTGGATATTTTCATATTTTCACTGTTAGAGTAGAAAGACTGAAAAGCTTTTGTGAGTTCGTTGGCCAGGAGTACCATAACATCATAGGACACAGCAGTGTTCGCTGGCTGTCCATGCTCCCTGCTCTGGAAAGAGTGCTGAAAATGTATGCGTCACTGAAATCTTTTTTTCTTTCTGAAGAGAAATGCCCTGCTGTCCTTCGAAGGATGTTGGAAGATCCACTGACAGAACTGTGGCTTTCCTTTGCCCATGGAAACCTTACCATATTCAGTGACACAATCAAGATGCTTGAAGGCCAGGAGTGTTGTGCAGTGGAGTCTGCTGCAATTGCAATAGCATTGTGTTGTTTAGCCTTTCTGATGCTGTTGCATGGTTAAATTCGTTAATGGTACATTTCAGTGATTACCACTGTTCTTTCAGTTTTGCTCATGTTCTCTTCTACTCTTATTCTATACTACCAGGACCATTAACTGGCTCTTCAGGCAAGTTGAAGAGCGAATGAAAAGAAAAGAATAGGTATTTAAGTTTCCTATATTACCAAATTGTGTCTCATTTCTTATGTTTAAAGTATTTCTCTTTAGCCTACTAAGAAGCCACTTAAGTCTGTGTTCTTTCAGTTTTGCTCATGGTCTTTTCTGCTCATATTCTAACCAGACCTCCGTGGCTACCATGAATGATTACCATGGCTCTTCAGACAGAAGTTTTATTTAGTGATTTATGGATTTATTGTTACACTATTAAACGCAACAATGATGTGAGCCACATTCCATTGCACTTTTGTCAGAATATTGTCAGAATATTTGTCAAAATGAATGAAATTGTAATTGTCCCAGTTTCTTTATTTCAGCATGATAACATTTAATTTTTTTTACCTCCGACTGGAAATGTCCCCGGATTTCATTTCAGAAATCTGGTCACCATACCATGGCAACAGTAAACATTCACATTTCGGGCTGGGGGGACGAAAGCAGGGTGCAGCATTTTATGTAAGGGTTAATGCCCGACGACTATTTAGTCTCTGTAGTTGACAGGCGTTGCCATGGAAACCCGCTGTGGCCGCAGCGTAGAGAGCGACTCTGATCAGTGAAGGGAAGTGAGATGATGGCTAAACGTTACGTGATATTATTCAGAAGATGATTATTTCAGAAAGCCAGTGCTCTTCTTACC
>NC_065517.1:1982549-1989980 GCF_006386435.1 Epinephelus moara | reverse complement strand
ATGTCTCTGGACTGTGGGAGGAAGCCGGAGTGCCCGGAGAGAACCCACGCTGACACGGGGAGAACATGCAAACTCCGCACAGAAGGGCTCCCACACCCGGGATCGAACCAGGAACCCTCTTGCTGTGAGGCGACAGTGCTAACCACCACACCACCGTGCCGCCGGCAGCTACACTCATTACTGTAATTGCCACTAAACCTTAGCGAGTAAGATAATTTATCAATACATGGTGTTCAGCAAGCATCAACATGTAGACAGCGATATTCAATATGCCCCGTCAACAGTCTCTTATCCACCGACACTAACGTTAAGTCCAAAGCAAGTTTTATGGTTGTGTGTAGACCCTACACACGTAGCCTACGCTGTGCGGTGTGTCTGTGTCACTCTGCAGTTACACCTCCAAAACACTAGTCGGCGGTGGAGGTTTCTGTAAAGTGCTGTTAGATTTATTTGAGTCAAAACACACCCAAAACACACATTAAATATGGCTTAATAGAGACAATTTCAAACACAAGTACACAAATCAGTTTAACTATAACTCGCAGCATTCACAGACAAACACTTAGCGCAAGCCTTTGGCATTTTACATTGCTTAAATTAGCCTAGCATCGAGCGATCTTTTCCTCCTCTCATATAAAACCAGGGACAACAGCGACATTTAAGAAAGGTAACGGCACACAATTTGGCTCCATCACAACTCACAAGACTCACCTATGGCTATGGCATTTTACATTGTATAAATTAGCCTAGCCACGAGTGGAGAGTTCCTCTGCTCATATGAACCCAGGATAAATCCCTAAGTATAAATCCCTGAGGGATGTATTACACACAAGACTTAAAATGGTATTTTAGTGGGAGCTTTACTGTCTTCACAATTTATTGTTTCTTATCTGTGAAATACACAAGCTTCATTTCCACTGAGGGAAAAGGTGTCAGTATACAAACACATGCAACGCGTATTTAGGCTACTGTAACTGACCGCTAATTCATACAGTCTGTAAGGCCAAAGTTGCCTCCTATTTCTATTTGATTTACATTGGTTGTTTATAAGTTCCATATTTGTAGTTGTTATTTGATAGTTAGCCTAAATGTTTACGTTTTGAATTGGACAGCTCATCCTGCGCAGTTACCTGCATTTCCCTCAAGCTGGCAGACAATCCCCTTGCTNTATGTGTATAATAACAGTAGAAGTATGACTAATGACGGCAGCAGCAGCAGGAGGCATCTGGCAGGACCACGGCAGCAGCACAACCACACACGTCACGCTGTCCAGGCACCGCTGCGATATGAGTTAATCTGATATCTTCTAACGAGCTTACTAGAAAAGTACGCAGGAATAACTCAAGTTGCACTACCGAACAGGACGGAATTATCTGGCAGTGTGGTGGAGTGAGGACCGGTCTTCTATGGAGAGGTGATTACTGATGAATGAGACTCAGGTGTGCCTCAGCTGCAGAGCGGGAGCTGGAAAGTGGGTCAGCCACGCCTCCAGCCACACACACACTGAAAAGAAGGAAGGTAAGGGAGGGGAGAAAGGTGGAGGAGAACAACAGAAAACAAAAACAAAAAACCCAAAACACTGCTGGCAAACCCAGACCATGACAAGGTTGATTGATTATTAATTTTATTTATGAGTAAAACAATGCAGCCACATTCTTAAAATGAAAAAGCATTTCTGCAAATGCATTTTAATTTTCAAATTTTACATTTCAAATTAAATTTTGGTATCTATTTGCTGGGGCATATTTTGAAAATTTCTTTTTCTTTTTCATTTTAATTAAGTAAAAGAATGAGCAGTCTTGAAGAAGAAAATGCAAATGCAAATAGGTTGATTGATTATTAATTTTATTTATGAGTCAAATAATGCAGCCACATTCTTAAAATGAAAAGTATTTCTGCAAATGCATTTTAATTTAAATATTGGTCACAATTCACTTCCATAGAAGTTAGTACCATCCAACCTGTAAAAGATAACTTGTGTCATGTTTCACTTACCATTGCATTTATTGTAATCATGCACCCCATTTGTTGTTTTTAGCATAATTGGTATTTTCTATATGTTTTATCAGTTGCCAGTTGTCTTTGTTTGGCCAGCAGACCTGCTACCGCCATCTACTGCCAAAGTGTTTTTGTGTCATCATGACTTATGGCTCTATTGAAACTAGAAAACTCAACAGTTAGAACATAGACTGCATAGGTTAGATCAGATGTAGGTACACTTATATTTTGCATTTTTATTCATTCTTATGAATACAAATATATTTTATGAATAGCTGTATTTATTTTCTATTATTGTTTAACGATAAAATGGTCTTTTAAATGCTGTGCTGAAAATGTCTAAATCTTAAACCCCATAATTTTGTACTGATTACGCTAGCATTGAAAGGTTGTGGAGAGATGTGTGGATGTCATTCACCAGCATCTTCTACCGTGGCCCTCTTTACAGGTTGGATGGTACTGACTTCTGGTCTATTTACAATGTATAAAATGCTGCACCCTGCTTTTGTCCCCCCCAGCCCGCAACATAAATGTTTACTGTTGCCATGGCAACAGATGCTATTTCAGTAGCTAACGTTAGCTTAGCGCAATCTACATATTAACAATGAACAATACAACTACAATATTACATTTCTAAACAAAAAGAGCTACCAACACCAACAGCTGTTCTATCAAAGACCTTAACCAGGGTGTTGCCACTTGTCATATCTTACAACAGTTAACGTAACCTCACTGAAACGATGTAACCTAACTAAACACGGTGTGGTCAGCACAGACGTTACAATTACATTAGTAAGAGTACACTAATAATAAGATGTGAAGTGCTTTGTGACTTTAATCCTACTCGAAAGAATATATGAAACATAAAGGATGAGTTGGCTGATAACTGCCAACTGAAGAAGCAGCCAAGCCACCGTGCCTTTCATACTCAAACAGAAATGTATACAAAAGTGTGTGCCAGATACATAGAACAAAGAAACACACACTAATACTCACTGTATGACATTAACATAAAACAATGAATGCACGTTACTTATCGCTTATTATTATTTAAAAAACAACAACAAAAAACAGCTCATAGAAAGACTGCGTGCTCTGACTTTCACATGCGGAAATGATGTCATCAGCTGGGTAATCACGTGCCGAGTGATACGAGTGCATTTTCGTTTGGACCGGCGGAAAGTTTGTCTCAAAAATCCGTGTGTGTAAAAAGCAAATCCACACGCGTAGAACTGAGATCCACAAATATTTTTTCGATTCACAAATAAAAACTGAGGGCCGAATTCACAAAGAATGAACTGCGGCCGCTGATAGCACCTTGAATTGCACTTCATTTGCACCCGCAGTTTGCTCCGTCTTAACGTCCTATTCACAAAGGATATTGCCCTAATGATATACCAGCACAAACACGCCCACAAAGTTTGGCAGCTGAGTGCAGTTTGCCCCTGATTTGCCCCTGATTGCAATAAGCCACACATGGCAAAGTATAAATGCTGGCTTTGCGCCAAGAACACCGTGGCAGAACAATGGCAGACTTTGTTTGGCAAAGTACTGAATACTGTATACCCTCATGTAGTGATGTCTGCTGGTGAGTCAGTCTAACAGTGTCGGATGGGTTGAGGCTGTGGATTTGACCAAGTTTGACCACTTTATCACTATTCCCTCTCACTTGTAGCTGTTTTTTCGTTATCTTTTGAATTTAATATGAATTATGGAACCGTTTTTGTTCACGTTTGTTTCCCCCGTTTCGTAAAATAAATTATTGAAAGTTGCTTTTGAAGTGCGTGACAGAAGTGCGTTTTGAGAACGACCGCAGACTGTCACCTGTTCAACGCATCAATATCTTCGGATGCCATTAAAGTAATAATGATTATAATAATAATGTCAAAATATTATTTACAGACTGATTTAACAGACGATCACTGCTGCCACGATCACTGGAAAGTCTGGGCGAGAGGCTTCCACAGAGGAGCGCCCAGTTTGCACCAGCTTTCTAAAGACGTTATTAACTTCACTCAAACTGCATGTGGCTGTTTGTAAATGTTAGGAAGATATTCACAAATACTTTTCATTTATTTGCAAATTAATTTAATGTATTCACAGATATTTTTTGTATTTGTGGAATGTGTTTTATATTTACAGATTACACATTTACACACAGATTGTTGATCTGTTCACACACATAACTATGAAACGTGTGCAGATCAAGAAATATTTGTAGATCACCCTCTGTGCATTTACAGTTATTAATGAGACAAATATAACTCCATACAAAATGACATCTCTCAAAGGTGAAAGGATGAAAGCTCATATTCCAGGTGCTATGGCAAAGTTGAGAGGAGTTATTTCAGGAGTATTGTTGAATATGTCAATGTAGGATGGTAAAAAGGAGATTCAAGGGGGCAAACTAATTGATGCTTCGAGGATTAAGAGTAAGAGAGATGGCTCACTGAAAGAAACTATGTCGGTGATACTGCAGTTCGAGGAAATTCTCCCTAATGCAGTGCAAATAGGATACATGAACTACAATGTGACAGAGTATATTCCAAGAGCACTCAGATGCTATGCATGTCAAAGAATGGGGCATACAGCACAGCAATGTAAAGGAAAGCTGAGGTGTGTGAGATGTGGAGGACCACACGAGTATAGACAATGTGATAAAGATGTCAAGGCGAAATGTTGTAACTGTGGGGGAGAGCATAGTGCTGCCTATGGAGAATGTGTAGTGCAGAGAGAAGCCAGAGAAGTGCAAAGAGTCAAAATAATGGAAAAAGTATCATATGCAGAAGCACTGAAGAAAGTAAGGGGAACAGGAGCAAACAGTGTGATGATGTCTAATATGGTGGGTGAAAGAAGTGCAGCACAATGGGAAAGAAGCATACCAGGAAATTATGTTCAAACACATGCCAAAGTACCTGAAAAAAGTGGTTGTACCCATAAATGTATAGTCAACGATTCCACATTGGTAGTGAATAAAGTAGATTTTGTGGCATTCATCTGTCATACCATCAACGTTGCAGCTCAGTTGAAAAAGAAAAGTGACGGAAACAAGACCATTGTGGAGGCTAAAGGAAGATTCCTTGATATAAGAGATTAAAGCAGACCAGATACATGAACAACTGACAACGACAGAGAATGGTCAGGACGACTGTTAAATTGCTATGTATGGTACTCTACATATTACAATGGAATGCAAGGAGTTTTATATAGCCAATGGACAAGAATTCAAAAAGTATATATATGAGTTGGAAAATGTACCAGATGTGATATGTATACAAGAAACTCATTTAGATTTTGTGATACCAGGGTTTAGTTCTATAAGACATGATAAAGCAATCAAAATGGTGGAGGGTGTGCTACATTTCTCAAAGATGGGTTGGTTTACAGAAAGATTGATTCCCCTGATAGTGTAGAATGTATTATAGTAGAAATTTGCTGTCCAAGGAGTGAAGGAAATATCAAATTGATAAATTTCTATAATCCATGTAAAAATTTAACTGTTGAAATATTTAAAGAAATTGCAGGGGAGGTACATAGAAAGGAAGTGTGGTGTGGCGATTTTAACGCACACAACAGTTTATGGGGTAGTAATCATACAGACAATAATGGAACTATGGTGGAAGAATTATTGGACAAAAGATCACTTGTGTGTATTAATGATGGAAAAGGCACAAGAGTGGATGAAGCAGCACAGTGTCACGTTTGGATCTTACATTAGTATCGGATAATCTGGTCAATGTTTGTGAATGGTATAAAGGACGAATCAGATGTAGAAAGTGATTATTTCCCAGTGCTCACCATAATAAATGAAAATGCATGTATACAAGAAGGGGTTACAATTACCAGATGGTGTTTTAGTAAAGCTGATAGGGAAGCATTTAGAGCACATTGTAAGGAATCAGCTCAATGGCTAACATTAGAGGGAAATGTGGAGGAATGCACAAATCAGACAGAACATATCATCAATGCTGCAAATATGAATATACCAAAAATAATTACACATGGTGGGAAAAAAGTAGTTCCTTGGTGGAATGAGGAGTGTAGTAAGGCTGTAAAACAACTAAACAAAGCATTTAGAGTTCTGAGGAAAAATACGACACAAGAAAATCTTATTGATTACCAAAGGAAAAGGGCAGTGGCTCGTAGAATAATTAAGTATACCAAAAGGTGGATATGGAGAGATTTTTGTTCCACTATTGGTAGAGGAGTTAGAGGGCGGCAGTAGCTCAGTCCATAGGGACTTGGGTTGGGAACCGGAGGGTCGCCTCTTCGAGTCCCCGTCCGGACCAAATATGGAGCGTGGACTGGTGGCTGGAGAGGTGCCAGTTCACCTCCTGGGCACTGCCGAGGTGCCCTTGAGCAAAGCACCGAACCCCCCCAACCGCTTGGGGCGCCTGACCAAGGCAGCCCCCTCACTCTGACATCTCTCCACTTTGTGCATGTATAGGTCCTGTTTGTGCATGTGTGTATCTTTCGGACCTGTGTGTTAATGACAACAGAGTGAAAAAATTGAATTTCCCCTCAGGGGGATTAATAAAGTATATAAAATTAAAAAAAATAAAAAATAAAATAAAATTAAGTGGTCAATGTTTAAACAAATGAGTGGGAAAAGAAAGTCAGAATTCCAGCATTGATGGATGGAGAGAAAATGGCAGTGTCAGACATGGAGAAGGCAGATGTATTAGGAAAGGCATTTGCTGCAGTTCATAGTGGTGAACACCTAGACGATATTCACAGACAACAGAAAGAACGTGTACTTAGAGAAAATGTAAATGTGAGGGAGAAAAGAGAGATTGATAGGACAGCTTTAGATATGGAGTTCACAATGTAATATTGCGAAAATTAGGCCTATCCTGACCCGAAAAGATGCAGAAAAATTGGTCCACACTTTTGTTACCTCAAGGGTGGATTACTGTAACTCTCTATTATCAGGTAGCTCTAGTAAGTCCTTAAAAACTCTCCAGCTAATTCAGAATGCAGCAGCACGTGTACTAACAGGAACTAAGAAACGAGATCATATTTATCCTGTTTTAGCTTCTCTGCACTGTGGCTCCCTGTAAAATCCAGAATTGAATTTCAAATTCTACTGTTAACTTATAAAGCTCTAAATGGTCAAGCTCCATCATATCTTAGAGAGCTCATAGTGCCTTATTATCCCACCAGAACACTGCGCTCTGAGAACGCAGGGTTACTCGTGGTCCCTAAAGTCTCCAAAAGTAGATCAGCTATCAGGCTCCTCTCCTGTGGAATCATCTTCCTGTTGCGGTCCGGGAGGCAGACACCGTCTCCACATTTAAGACTAGACTTAAGACTTTCCTCTTTGATAAAGCTTATAGTTAGGGCCGGCTCAGGCTTGCCCTGTACCAGCCCCTAGTTAGGCTGACTTAGGCCTAGTCTGTCTACCGTCTGTCCTGCATCTCTCTCTCTACCTTC
>NC_065517.1:1974846-1982459 GCF_006386435.1 Epinephelus moara | reverse complement strand
ATCTATTGCACGTCTGTCCGTCCTGGAAGAGGGATCACTCCTCAGTTGCTCTTCCTGAGGTTTCTACCGTTTTTTTCCCCGTTAAAGGGGTTTTTTGGGGGAGTTTTTCCTTATCCACTGTGAAGGTCCAAAGGACAGAGGGATGTTGTATGCTGTAAAGCCCTGTGACGCAAATTGTGATTTGTGATATTGGGCTTTATAAATAAAATTGATGGATTGATTGAATGTCAGAACTCAAAATAGTCTCAAATTATACTGGATATACAGCTCCAGGACAAGACCAATTATGTTATGCAACGTTCCGTCAACTTCCTGAGGAATCGTTAAACTTAGTGTTGAGAGTTTTTAATAAAATATGGAAGGAGGGAGAAATGGCAAGTAGCTGGAAAAGAGCAATAATACTACCATTCAACAAGCCAGGGAATGATCCTGCTAAAAGTGGCAATTATAGACCAATAGCATTAACATCTCACTTATATAAATGGATGGAGAAGATCATAGTTCGCAGGTTGTCATATGTTCTGGAACAGAGAGGGTTATTAAGTAATAATCAGAATGGATTTAGAAAAGGGAGGTCCAAAATAGATGCTTTAGTTAGTGACTAATGAGGTAGAGAAGACATTAAAAATGAAAGAAGGAATGGTAATAGTATATATTGATATAGAGAAAGCATATGATTCTATGTGGCGGGAATGTTTGCTCATCAAATTAAGTAAAATGGGAATTGGAGGCAGGATATATAACTGGATTATGGACTTTTTAACAGGAAGGAGGTTTAAAGTCAAGGTTGGAGCAGAGGTATCCAAGGATTTTGAAATAGTAAATGGTATTCCTCAGGGAAGTGCAATTAGTCCATTGTGATTTAATATAATGAGAAATGATATATTTGCAAATTTAGATGGATGTATAAAATCAGTGTTATATGCAGATGATGGGGCAATTTGGATGAGGGGAAGAAATGTACCTTATTTGATAGAAAATATAAGGAAAGCAATAACGAAGGTAGGGAAATGATCTTATGGATGGGGTTTTAAATTGTCAATAAGCAAGAGTTGTTACATGCTGTTTACAAGAAAGCGTAATATTGGTTCTAATGAGTTAACATTATATGGGCAGCCTTTGTTAAGAGCAATAGCTGGATGTGACTGGGGGCAGATAAACAGTCATTGATACACACACAGGGCACTTATGAGATCAACTATTGACTAAAAAGTAGACAGACTTCAATATAGAGCTTTACGTATATGTACTGGGGCCATTAAGTCAACACCCATTAATGCAGTCCTTATTGAAGCAGGAGAGACACCACTTGATATAAGAAGGGAGAAGCTGGTATTGTCATTTTGGATCAAATTAAAAGGTAGTGGAGAGGATAACCCTACAAAGGAAACATTACAAAACTGTTGGGAATACACTAAGTTTAGAGGGTCTGGGTTTGGGTGGACAAGGGAAGAAAGAGGAAGGACATATGGAATGGAAGAATTAGAGTTTACCAGATTCAACCCAAGTAAGCAATGTCCCTCCATGGTTGTTTCCAGAGGTCAAAATAGATTTCAGCATAGTGGAAAAGAAAAGAGAATGGCATTCAAAGGAAATTGGAGTTAAATCAAGTATTTACTTGAGGAATAGCTTTTATGAATACATTAAAATATATACAGATGGTTCCAAAAATGAAGATGAGTGTGTGGGTGTATTCATCCCTGAATTCAAGATTTATATTTCTAAAAGACTTTCAGATAAACTTTCAGTATATACAGCAGAAACAGTGGCAGCCATTCTCGGATTACAATGGGCGGAAGAGGTTAGACCAGATCGAGTAGTGATATGTACAGATTCAACAGCCGTATTAGAGATTATCCAATCAACAAAAACAGTCAGAGAAGATCTTCTCATAGAACTTTATAACAGTCTGCTGAGACTTCATAGAGGTGGAATTGATTCAGTTTTGTTGGGTGCCAGCTAGACTCACAAGTCGGTCTTTAGACGCTTTGCTTAACTAAAGACTGATGTCTTTCTCCCTGATTTTGTTTTTAGATGGGCGGATACAATTTCAGAGTTTAAAAAAACTCCCTACGTTGCAGAACCAATAGTAAATCCGCAGGGCAGTCCTTCGGTGGCTCGCTGAACTCTTGTGCTCGTAAACATAGTCCAACTGCGTTTAAAATTTTAAACAAAGTCCCTGTAAGTCCTTCATTTCCACAATCTTGTGGACTGAGCACACGTTTGACGAAACAGAGTTAAATCTCTCGGCATCCATTTTCAAGCTCTCTGTGTGTTTGTTTCCTTGCGAACGAGAAAAGGGGGAGCGCACATTTCCGGGAGGGCCTGTGCTTTTAAAAAATGCAAGAGGCGTTGCTTTATTGCTGGCAGTTTTCTCCGGTGTGTTAAACACACTTTAGAAAGGAGTGTCTCCAGACTATCAGAATGCAGAGATCTCTGATTGTCTGGTGGCAAGACTAGGTGCCAGCACATAAGGGGGTGAAAGGGAATGAATGTGCAGATAAGTTAGCAAAAAATGCATTAAAAAGTGGGTATTTCAAAATACAAAAGTCAGTCATAACTAAGAGTTATAAAGAAAGGAACAGAAGGGATGATATCATCATAACAAGACTCAGAACGGATCACACAGGTCTAAATAGTACAATGGCTTTAATGGGGAAAAGAAACAGTGATAAGTGTGAAAATTGGGGTGTAAAATAAAATGTTTAACAAATTGTAAGAAGTATGAGGAGGAAAGAGAAAAATTTAAGGAAGAAGTAAGAGAGGTAGGACGGGAATGGGATCTGATGGGGATACTGGGATCAGAGGGTGATGGGGTAACAGACACTAGGAGGGCACTTTTCATTTTCTTAGGTAGCACAGGATTGATGGGTAGAATATAATAGGAATTTAAATAGTACATTTAGTTGACTATGTGACATTATGATACACACTCTTGTACAGTAGGTGGCAGTATGCACCGTATATGTTGTTTGCGATCTGCCATTAATTGAGAGAAGAAGAAGAAGAAGGAGAAGAAGACAGCTGCCACAATTCCACAAAACAACAACAGATGCACAGCTAACAATGGCGGCTGTTCACTGTTTGCCCTTGTCAACTTGAGTGAAGAAACACGAGCCGATAGACTCCGAGGCCGCTTCGAAACTAGCACAGGAGCCGTACGTTTCTCCTCAGTGGTAAGTTTTTATTTTGCAGCAGTCTAATATTTCAGCTATAACATGATAACTAACTTATCTGACATTATGGTAACAACTGTATGTCTGTCCTCTGACTGAATGAAGTTGGAAATGTCTGCAGAGTACAAAAGGTTTCTAACAACAGAGTGTGCCAGTAAACCCGGAACTCCGTTAGCACTTTTAGCACTTCCGGTTCTCTCGTCTAAAAGTCAATACGTTTTTTGAATGGGATTTTGGTAAAATGCCTCAAATAAGGTCTGTGGTTAACAAAAGCTTAAGCGAGTTTCAGGTTTTGTTCTACGACATAAAACACGTCAGTAAATACCCTACTTGTGAATTTTGAAGCTTTTACGTGTCGTAAAAAAGGCGGTTGCTAACAAGTTGCTCAATACGACTACAAACCCTGTCGGGGACATTAAACGTCATCACCCCCAACCAGGCGAGAGTGCTGGCAGTCCGGGGGGACATGGGGGGATTGCACATGCGCAGTAAAATCTGGTCTGCACTTCTTCAAAGGCTCAGTAGATGGCGTGAGACCGTGGAATAAGCATGCATGTCATTTTCACAGCTTATTATTGGATTGTCACTGGTGGCCTGCGTTGTGGGTGAGAATGACAGAGATGCAATTCCGACAACTTCAGGCAGCCGCCGTCCAAAAGTCCAAGCAGGCCGCACCAAGCGCACTCCTTGATCGCCTGAGCGGATCCTGCGCTTTTTATCTAGCGCCCCTGCTGTCACCCTCCAGCATTGCAGCTCAAGTTACACTGCGCATGTGCAATCCCCCCATGTTTGACCCCGTGTCTCAGCCTTCTCTTGAATAGCCTTGGAACCAGCGCGATGCTAAANGTATATGTATATATATATATATATATATATATATACACATATATATATATATATATATATATATATATATAAATATATATATATCTATATATATATGTATAGTGACCGAGAGCTTAAGTTACCTCTCTCTGTGAAACAGGCTAGAGTTACCCCTCTTTCTCTGGTTTGAGTTACCTCCCTTTCTGAGTTTCCGTCATTTCAGGGTTAACACGTTTTCACTAAACCTGCTTTGTGAAACGGACCCCAGATGTCCCCTTTTGTGATCTTGTGTGTTTACCTTTTGTAATGCTTCTCTCTTGTTTAGAACAATCCTTCAGAAAACGGGCCTGGAGGGGAAAGTGGAGCCTCAACAGGTGAAAAAAATGGAACAACTTTTAAAAAAAAAAATTTAAAAATAATGTATGTGCAGGTTTGGATAATGATATGGAAACTACATTTGTTTTACCCAAGTTAATACTTTGCTAAAGAAACATAGAAAAAACTCCAAGGCACTCTCCCATAGTAGTTAAAGGGGAAGTTCCGTTTTTTACAACCTGGACCTTATTTCTGGCATTAAATACGGCTGTTTACTCACCAGGCTCTAAGTAACACATTATCTGCTAACTTCACCAATATGTTTTTATGAATCGCTAGAGTTGCTTGTCATCATCATCCAGGTCATTTATACTGACCTACTAACCTCTGCAAAAAAAAACAAAAAAAAAACAGAGGCAATTCGTAAAGACAATCCTCTTTACCACCGAAACATTCACCTTTCTGTTTCTCACTTTTTGTCACTGAGCACTGTAATAATAAATTCACGTTTTGCATAAGAAGTGCCTCTGCTTTTTGTGCAGTGTGCAGGCCGTTCTACACAGGCGATGAGAAGAAACTAAAGAAATGTAAATTCTCATAGTTATTTACTTAACAAGCAAACAAATTCAAGGAAATTAAACAATTTATGCGTGTGTGTAGGCTACTTACTCAATCAGAAGTTGCCCGTTCAGTCCTGCAGGCCTTGGCTGGGTCTTCCAGTTTACTTTCGGGACACGAAAAAAAACACCCCGGTTGATCATAGAAGTGAAATCCTCTGTAGTTGTGAGACAAGTCATTTCTGGAGACATCCAGACGTGTATCTCCTGGCCTCAAATCCCACTCGGAGCAACAAAGGCATTCCTCCTCTGTTGGCATAGTGGAACACTGTCCACAAGAACAGCACCAGTTAGCATCTATTCTCGGACGTGCAACGGTTTGTTGTTCTCTGGCCAGCTGTTCCTCTCTCTGCCTCCGCATCCTCCTTTCAAAGAGCTCCTCATCCGTATACTCTGGCTCAAAACGGTAAGGAAGTCCATCATAGGTCCTCCCGTAGGTCAGTATAAATGACCCGGATGATGATGACAAGCAACTCTAGCGATTCATAAAAACATATTGGTGAAATGAACGAGTTTCGCGGCAGATAATGTGTTATTTAGAGCCTCATTGTCGGTGCCCCGATCATTCCCACTATATGGATGTACGTGGCTCTCGCGGATCTAAATATCTTCCGAAGGACTCCAAATGACACCAAACTTATCTGGGTGAGTAAACAACCGTATTTAATGCCAGAAATAAGGTCCAGGTTGTAAAAAACGGAACTTTCCCTTTAAAATGCCTTTATTCTTTATTCCTTGAATCTGTTTAACTTCCTGATGAAGGCTTGATGCCGAAACGTGTCAAAGGACTGTGTTTTTAAGGTTTATATGACCATGGCTTAATCCAGGGACAGGGCAGGGGGTAGCGGGAAGCCCACTGCTGCCACCTGGCCCTGGTTTGTCCTCATGGATGAGGGTTTAGGACAGAGGCCTTCCATTGCCCCTCCTGTCCTAATTGCCTCCATCCCCGAGGACACACCAGGGCCAGGTGCTGCAGTGGGTGAGCAGCATGAGGAGGAGGAGGAGGATGAGGAGAGGCAGCCAGGGCCAGTGACAGGAGGGACTATACATTATCGGTTCCATTTCTTATTTACAGCTAGAGTAAACTTTTGAACTACTTCTCAGTGACAACACAATTTATTTTTTTCTTTGATAACCAAGTATTTACAAAGATACAATCTGAACATTTCTAACTATTTACAAGTTTACAAGTGGGCATTCTTAACATGTACAACTACAGAAGATAAGCAGAAATCACTATTTACAGAGAACAAATTATGTAAAACGTGTCCAGCAGCACCTCCAGGGACTCTCTGCTCAGCCTGAAATCTTGCCTTGTGTCACCATGATTAAAGAAGTTTTGTAGCACTGGAACAGCCAGGTTTATTCTGCAGTACAGGGGCCTGGTTTGGATGGGGAAAGGATGTAAGGACAGGAGTACATAAATGATCAAAGCAACAATAGCTATTTAATTTTAGTTAATAAGACAATTCTAGTTAATGCTATAGCTTGGATAAATAATGCTATATCTCGCCTATCTATCCACTTTGGCTTCTCAATATGGTTTTGATGTTTAATGACAAAACATTTTCATATTTAAATTAAGTCAGGGCTATTTACAGGGTTCGTACACATTTTACTAGGTCCAATTCAAGCATTTTTCAGACCTTGAAAATACGGCATTAAAATTACAGCATTTTCAAAGATTTTAAGCACCTGTATGAACCCTGTATCAAGTCTTATGACATTAACCACATATAGCTAGAGTTTGTCACTTAACGGTATCGTTTATTAATGGGTATATTAATTACCACGAACTATGCTAGCTATATGAACATAGGGTGACCATATTTTGATTTCCAAAAAAGAGGACCCTCGGCCCGACCACGAGATAGCCTACTTAAATGATACTCGCAGTTTACTCAAAGGTGCCTTATAATTTTAATATATTTAAAGTTTATATGTATGGATAGAAAATTCAGTTATATTACAAATTATATCTCTCAAAGACAAAAATTCAGATAGGCCCCTATAGATAGGGGACACATACACACACTAGAGTGTGGCTACCCGATCCGAGCCCGACGGGTCGGGCTGGGTTCGGTCAAAAATGTATAAATTGTATTCGGGCTCGGGTTGGATTCGATCAGCTTTCAGTGAAAATGTAGTGTAAAAATAAATACAATCCTATTGTCTGTCCTGTTTATTGCTTGGGGACTGTTATTTACGTGACAACACCTGAACAGAACACACACACACATTGGCTGTTTGTTTCTACCTCTCCCCTCGCTGGAAGCCTCGGACCTTCCGTCACCCGCCTCCGCCTTGATTAAATGCTGAAAATAAAATAAAAGAGGGAGACAGGTTTTTCCTATTTTATCTTATTTTGTTATATTTCTCCCTCTCCCCTCGCTGGAAGCCTCGGACCTCCCGCCGCCCGCTCTCGTCTCAGACACGGAGGTCTCCATCTCCGCGGAGCACCCACAGTGCACGCCCAGCCTGTTAAATAGCCTGTAACCATAACAACTGTGTGATACAAACTCAGTGCTTTAGTAATTAAATAATGTCAGGCTTGGTTTGGTTTCGGAAATAACAAAACAGAATGACTGTCATGACAGAAAAATGCGGCCCGTGCCACACTCTAACACACACACACACACACACACCGAAAACCGGACATTATCATCAATTTATAAACACC
>NC_065517.1:1961087-1974346 GCF_006386435.1 Epinephelus moara | reverse complement strand
CTGACCAAAGTAAAAAAATTTTTTTTTTTTTTTTTTTTCTGACCAAAGTAAAATAATTTAAAAGATACTTTGGTACCACATTACTTACTGTTTTGTGGACCATACCTAACTTAATTTGTGTTACCCTTTCCTCCACTCTGAGCCAGCCGAGGCAATTAAAATGAGACTGTAGTAGGTGAGTTCTGGGCTGCAACTGCAAAATTAGTGTAATTTATTCCGTGTTGTCTGTAACCTACTTTTCAGAGCCGAAGTTGTGCCGGTGTACCAGGAGGAACACGCATAGTCAAAGTGGCACTGTACTAGGGCCCCTGCTAAAATTTGTAATGCTGACCTGTTTAAAAATGTGGAGACTCTGGCCAGGAATTTAATTCTCTGGTTTACTTTAGTGACTACATGCTCACTCCAGATAACGTACTGTCCAATATGCAGCCCAGGTATGTGACCTGGAGATGGCTGATCTGGAGATGGCTTTAGTCTTTCCTAAGTGAAGGGATGGTCTGTTGTCGATCAGCCAGGAGCTGATCTTTTGGAGCTCTAGGCTGAGGGTTCTCTCCACCTCGCCCTCCCATCAGGGGAGACCAGGAGAGCAGCATTGTCAGCAAATAAAAACAAATTACACTCACAGTAATGATGTCGTTGTCATTGACATAAATTAAAAATAAAAGGGACCCCAAAATGCTCCCTTGGGGAACCCCGCACGTTGTCTGGAGTGGAGCGGACATGGTTCCATTTATGTCAACCACGACCCCACAAGTACGACCTTATCCACCTTAATGAAGCACTGTTAAAACCCATAGCCTTAAGTTTAAAAACAAGGATGTTGTGATTTACGGTGTCAAAGGCTTTTTGAAGGCCTAATAATACCATGCCGCTGAAACTTGCCTTTATCCACCTCTGTTCTAATTAGGTCTGTGATAAAAAGTAAACAAGTGTCTGTTGAGTGTGAAGTTCTGAAACCAGACTGGTAGTCGTACAGGAGGTTGTTTGTTGACAGATATGATTCGATTTGTTCAAAAATGATTCGTTCCATTACTTTTGACACTGTGCTCAAGATTGAGACAGGACGATAGTTCCCAGGGTCTAGTTTATTACCTATTTTATAGAGGGATAACTCTCGCTGATTTAAGATCAGCAGGGAAATGTCCTTGCTCAATGGACAAGTTCAAAATAAAGGTCAAGCAGGGAGCGTCAACCTCTGCTGCATCCTTTAAAAATCTAGCAGGAATCTTGTCCTGTCCTGTCGCCTTGGCAGGGTTGAGGTCTCTAAGTTTTTTGAAAACTGTGTTCTCGGACACTCTAGAAAAAGAAAAGGAATCTTCCTGGATACCTCTTTTTTTATAGTACCCCTCCACATGCCTCTTGTCAAAGGTGCCAGTCATGCTGGCCAATTTATCTACTAGTTTGTTTGCTATGGTATTAAAAAATGAATTTAGACTATTAGCTATATTAAAATTTCCTGTGATTACTTTACCTCCTATGTCCAGATTCATGTTTTTTTGTTTTCGTCTTAAGCCTGTTTCTGTACCCTGTCTGTTTCAGACACTTACACAGTTGCTGTGGGTTTGACTTATTTTCAGAGATTTTTTTCATTAAAATACTCTTTCTTTGCTATCTTTATCAATCTAGTTACTTCATGTCTGAGTGATTTAAACTCGCTATATGTATACTCATCCCTATTTTTAAAGAGTCATTTCTAGCCTTGATGACTGTCAGTATCTCTGCATTCATCCATGGCTCTGATCTGACTTTAAATCTAACTGATTTTTCTGGAGCAATTTCATCTACTGCTGCTAGAAACAGAGATTTAAAATTGCTCCAGGCTTTATCCATGCACCTTAGCCTTCCCTTTAGTGACTCACTGTTATAGTTTTTCAGGAATCCTGACGGTGTTGTGAGAACATATTGCTGTCCTCTGTGCTCTGTGAGAGCAGAATACAATTGAGTGGTCACTAAGCCCAAGATCTATTACTCCACTGTTGACAATTTTAGTTTTGTCAGACACTAACACCAGATCAATGGTGGTTTGTGATGAAGTTGTTATCCGAGTGGGTTTATTATTTAGTTGTTTAAGATTGAAATTGGAGCAGAAATTTAGGAAGGCCTTGTGCAGGGAATGGTCATCATTTGCTACATCAGTATTTAAGTCTCCCAGAAGTATCACTTCTCCCGACACAAAATCATTATGTTTAGAGCATAGCTCATCTAGCTTTGTGTAAAAGTCACTCTGCTCTGGTGGCCGGTAACACACTCCTACCAATATTGGCTTGCATTTAGGAAATAAAATGTTAGCCCAGACGGCTTCAATGTGATCTTTGTTTAAATCTATTCTTACATTAAAAACAATATCTCACCTAACAAAAATACAGACCCCTCCTCCCCTCCTATTTCGATCTTTCCTCAATACTGTGTAATTCTCTACTTCAATCTCAGTGTCTGATATTGAGGAGTCCAGCCAGGATTCTGAAATTCAGACAATACCTGCCATACAACTATGTACGAGCTGTCTAATTTGATGAATTTTATTCAACAGACTTCTCAAGTTAAAATGTATATGTAGTCCCTTTACTGTACAAACGTCCGTAATCTTCATGTACGTGTGGTGACTTGCCTCCCCACAGATCTCCTCTGCTGCTATGCTCGTTGCAGTCCACACAAACCCACAGGGAGTCCACTGTTGATCCGCTGTTGTGGACCGCTGTAATGAACCACGGATCTCCTCTGCTGCTATGCTCGTTGCAATCGGCACGAACCCACAGGGAGTCTGCTGTTGATTGTCTTTCCGCTCGGCCCGCTCTTCCCCACTGTGCCTCCTGGTCAGCTGCAGTGGACCACGGATCTCTTCTGCTGCTGTGCTTGTTGCAGTTGGCACGGACCCACAGGGAGTCCACTGCTGATCCTCTTTCCGCTCGGCCCGCTCTCCCCTGCTGCGCCGCCTGGTCAGCTGTGGTAGACCACGGATCTCCTCTGCTGCTATGGTTGTTGCAGTCGGCACGAACCCACAGGGACTCCGCTGCTGGCCGTTGTTTGATTCGGCACTCACTGTTCTGCTGCCCCGGTGAGTTGACCTGCGTATTTCCGCTGCTGCTAGGCTGCACGCTGTAAGTGCGTACCCACAGTGAGGACGCTGTCGGCTGCTGTTAGCTACCGGGCTAGCAGGCAACCCAGCAGGTTGGTTGTGGCCAACTGTCACCTGAGAGTATTAGGCATAAGGAGATTACTGTGTGAAGATCTCCTTTGCCTCTCCGTGCTAGGGGTCGCCCCACTGCAAGATGTTAAAAATCATCACACACCCGTGTCCAAAGTGTTTGTCCACTGTGATTTCATCCTGGACGATATAAAAGTTCGGGAAGTTTACCATATCTACCCCGACTAGAGCTCTTGTGACTGGGACGCATTGTAAACGAGTTAAAAAAGCTATGATGGTTAAATCATGAGTAGTCCCAGAGCTGTGTCAGAGGCCAACCTGCGTGCCACCATAGTAGAAAGACATGTAGCCTACTTGAGACTTACATGACATGTAGGTATAGTTATCCTATATATGACATTAGCATTGAGTATCTTTTGCTTTTTGCTTGGATGATGATGAAACTACTCTGAATATGTCACATGAAAGACTTTAAAGTAACACCAGACTGTTTCTGCTACTGAAGTAAAGGTGGAAAAGTAGCCCTGATTGGACTGACTCAACTATCTCATGCCCAACGTTGGGCATGAGATAGTTGAGTCACGAACACGGTGGCAGATGGACAAAGTTTGGAGACAAGTGAAAGACGGCCTAGCAAAAGAAAACAAGCTCCTCTGTCTGGGGAGGCAAAGAAGAGCAAAAAGGAGAGTGATAAAAGAAGAGGAAAAACAAATGTAAACCTCAGTCAGGCGTTTAAGAGATGGAGGGAGCTCCGTGACCAAAGAGGCTTCAAAACCGATGTCCAGCTAGCTTTCTTTCTAAGGGATCAGTAAGTAACACAGCTAAATGTTAGCTAGATGAGAGAGGACTGTACTGTACTGGCTGCTAGTTCATTCCTAGCTGGCCAGCATCAGAAATTGACGCAACCAGGGACCGGGTAGCGAGTGTTGGTCGGCTGACATCCTCGTTGCCATTCTACGGCAGCCCTCGGACAGTGATAACCCCCTCCCTTCCTTCTGTTCTCTTCTCATGGAGGCAGCTATCGACGGACATCGCCCAGCTGAGTTACGCCCAGCTAAGTGAACACAGAACTTTGTTTCCCATTCAATTTGAGCTCCAACCGGCCGCATCGTTACCATACGGTACCGTTTATTCTAGAATCAGGACTGTTTACATGTGCATATTAGTATAATTCCATTGTGTCTACTGTTTGTACTGATACTGTACATATTGGTATAATTTACTGTGAGTTGTTTGTACTGGTACTGTGCATTCTGGTATAATAATGTATTTGCATTACTATTTGTTTTTTTCTTCAGATAAATCTGATAATTGTGGTTCGGTCTCTTTACTCATTTATTTGGTAGAGTGTCCACACACCTTCTCATTCTACATATACATAGAGGTATACCGGTGGCTTTACAGCCTATATTTTATTGATTATCTCTGATCCCCATGGTCAATTTGGTCGTTGCGACAGTGCGACGCAACACCACTGACGTTAGGTGGCACCAAGCTAAAAACAAAACGAATCCTATCTGTTGCCTCTTTGAAGGATCTGGCATTCACAGAAACTTTTGTCAGAGTATATGTACACTATATCAAACAGTTTAATGGGCCACTTCAAAGGAGCTGAACCCAAAGAAAATACTGAAGCACGCAATTCACTTAAATATTCAATAAGTTCCAAAACGACCAACATTTCAATGCGCATTGTGTCTTCATCAGAGAGAGATACTCAACTGCATTAAGTTTGCATGGAAATCCTGTGTTTATTGTCTGTATCCAAAGGGCTTCCCTACTTAGTAATTTATTGACCATATCACTAGTGATGGCCTCATGAAGCCTCATGAAGCATTTTCTTCATTTTCGGAACCCACTAGATGGCGCTCTTGGTTTAAAAAGAGAGGCCCAAAGAATGGCAATTCAGTGTGTTTTAAACCTTTGTTGAACAAAAAGCGCCATCTAGTGGGCTCAGAAAATAAAGAAAATGCTTCATGAGACTTCATTTGGCCATCACTACATATCACTTCTTCTCTGGGATGGAGATATTTTTTTTTTTATTGCCCCAGAATTTAAGCGAAGTAGTCAAGCCACGGTTTGCTTGAGCATAATATCTCACTATTGCATAATCCATGTTGTGATTGTGAAGTGAAAAGCATACTTGGTTAAAGTAATCTGTAATTTCAGATAACATTTGGCCTGCCCCGCATATACAAATCCACAGGGACATTTCAACATGTATACAGCATGGGTAGTGTTGCAGTTATGACTGAATTTATCTTATGCTTTTTTTCCTGTATAGGGATGAAAAAATATTTAGTGACATTTTAAGCAGTGTGTACAGTGTCCACACCAATAGAAACCAGCAGGGGGAGCTGGCAACCACGTAGTAATTTGGCAAAATTCATCTCTGTGTTAACCAGCCTGTCTTTGAGTGAATGTGGCCTTCTAAAAGAAATCAGCCCCTCTGCTTGTGGAGGGTCTGAAACGCAAGTGACTCCTTCATCATATGTAAACTATATATTAAACAATTAGATAACAATAAACTGTATCTTTCAGACACTGTCATATTAGAGCTCAGGGGTCATATTCACAAACATTCTCAGAATTCTCTCAGAGTGCTCCTAACTTAGCCTACATTTTTTAAGTAAGGAGTCCTAGTTTAAGAGTGATTTAAGAAAGTTCTCAGAGGAACTCTGAGCAAGGAAAGGACAGAAACTTTTACTTTGGTGAGGAGGTGTGGCTAACCCTGTTGCCAGGTATGATACATTCTTTTAACAGATGTGATTGGTTGTCACAGACACGCCCCTTTGTGAGCCGGCAAGGTGTGGCCACCCAGTGGAAATGAAATGAGCTGGTGACTGTCAAAGTGTCATTGTTAATGTGATCACTCTGCTGATGAGAGGTTTAGACAGACCCAAGTCATCACTGCTGCAATGTTACATTTTTCCAGTTTTCCAAATATTTTAGTGTTGTGATCATTTTATTTCTGGCGTTATAGCATTAAGTGGGAAATGTGTGTGTATCCTTAATGATATCAACCACACATACTATTCCTGCATGATCAAATCTGCAGCATTTAATTTGCTCACTGTCACCCAGTGTTTGGAGAATATTTCTCCTACCTCTTTCTATTTCTGTCATTGTCTCTTAAAAGTCCCCCTCCCTTCTCCTAACAGTTTTTCACATTAGTAGCTCTTTTAAGGTCTAAGATACTCTGTGACTAACTTTAATCTCTTAGCACTAGAAAGCATTGTGAATACGGCCCAAGATCATTGCAGGGGTGCGCAATGCCATCGTGTCTTGCACTTTACATAGGGCCTCTGTCACTGTGAATAAGACAGACAGAAAGCATCAGATGTATCTGCATGAATGGAGAAGACTGCAAGATGGCACTTTGCACCTTTGCACTTAATGTCAGACAGTAATATCCAATGTAAAAAAGAGGACATTCTAGTGCTTTCTTCAAAGCCAGACTCCATTGAGAAAACCAGTGATTTAACATTGCTGAACACAGGACCTGCTGGTCTACCACTGCCTTCATCAGCTGGTTTGTTTGTGTTATTGTGTGACTTTGGTTGTTTAAAAGAGTTAGTTTGGATTCACTAAAGTCACACAGTAACACAGACTAACTGATGGATCGAGACAGCAGTAGACCAGTAGCTCTCATGTTCAAAGAGGTAAAATTGTTGTTTTTGTCAATGGAGTCTGGTGGCTTTAACGAGAGCGTAGTTAGGGAACTAAAGCCGTTTAAGGCTTCCACGTCAGAATAAGCTATCTGTCAGAAAGTTCAAGCACTAATAATACTCTCAATATAGCATACACTTAAACTGATATTTTTTGTTTATTTTGATTGTTTTAGGTGGGACTCTTTTCAGGTGGTTAAAAACGTTTTCTGCTGATCCATCTACATCTAGCTTAGCTTCCATGTCAGACTCCAGCCTGCTTCTCCAAACTAAGGGGGTGCCGACTAACATCAACTGTATGTAATATACTGACTATGGGTAAGAAAATTAAATCCAACTTGGTTGTCCTCCATAGTGATACAGTTGATAGTGATACATGTTTTTGACATAGAAGTAGAAATAGAAGCATTGGTTTCTAAGAGCTTTTGGGCAGAAATGACAGTAATAAAAATCTTTTTTTTTTTTTTTTTTTTTTTTTACCACAAAATAAGCTAAGTTTTACATGTTTCTCACACAGATATTGCTTTCTAAGGGCTTTTGGAAAGAAATGGCATCTTAAGTTATGAAAGTGAAAAAAAATCACCTTTTCACTTTGAAATAAGCTTAAATTAACACATTCTGCTCTTGAATGCATCTCAGTCTCTCCCTGACAATCAGCCACACCTGCTCTCACTCTCCTGATCACCCACACCTGCTCTCACTCTCCTGATCACCCACACCTGCAGCTCATCCCCACCAATCAAGCCGACATAAAAGCCTCAGTCCCACACTCACCAGTTGCCAGATTGCGCTTTGCCATGCAAGACTTTCCAGCGGTTTCCTGCCTGACTCTACGCTTCTGACCCTGTTTGTTCCCGACCTGCCTGCTCTGTCTGATTCCCGGTAAACCACCTCAGCCTTCTGTCATTGACCACGAGTTTTGCCTTGTCCTCCTGGTTTCTACCGGCTGGTGGATGTCCGCTGCGATCTCCAGTCTGCAGTGAGTTTTCTGCTTTTCTGTGTCTCGCAGGCTTTTGAACTGTGCCCTTGTCCAGCCTGCTTTTTCAGAGACTGTCTTAAGTTCTCACCAGAGAGATCACTCAACTGCCATCTTAAAGACTCAGTGAACTGTGCTCTAGTCAGACTATTCTCTGCTGTCTGCCCTGAACCTGACTGTGTGCTGAAAATAAAAGAAGCTGTGATTGAACTGATTCTGTGGTCCTATGTACTGCTTTTGGGTTCATACCACCCCACTAACATAAATGCAGAATCAGTAAGTAACTTCTTGGAAAAAAAAAAAATCAAATCAACCTGTGTTGTCCTGCACAGCTTTCGAGGGGCCATATTCACAAAGCTTCCTATAGTACTCAGAGTTGCTCCTAGTGATGGAATTCTTAGAATTGTGACATTTTCTTAGAATTTCTCCTTAAAGTTGAGACTAGGTTCTTGTAAAGATAAAAGTTATTCAGAAAGCATCTTAGACCCTAAAAGAACTCCTAAGGTGAAAAACTGTTAGGAGCAGGAGAGAGAACTTTTAAGAGCTTCTTAAGCAGAGGAGAAAATGGAAGAAAGACATGAGGTCGGAAAAATATTCTTCAAATGCTGGATGACAGTGAGTAAATGAAATGCTACAGATTAGATCTTGCAGGGATAATATTTGTGATTGATCTCATTAGAGATACGCACACATTTCCCACCCAATGCAATAACTATAATGCCAGAAACAAAATGACCACTACACTAAGAAATTTGTAAAAGTGGAAAAATGCAACAGTGCAGTTTGATGTTTGCTCCCAGAATTTGCAGGAATTTAACTGAATCCATTCTTCCTCCTACCTATTAAATGTTTCCTGTGCCACTGGCTGCAACACAAGTCCAAAGCATGATCGATACACCCCCGTGTTTAACAGTTGGACAGGTGTTCTTTTCATTAAATTCTGCACCCTTTTTCTCCAAACATACCTTTGCTCATTGTGTCCAAAAAGTTATATTTTAACTTCATCAGTCCACAGGACTTGTTCAGATGTTTCATTGCAAACTTCTGATGCTGAATTTTGTGATGAGGGCACTGAAAAAGGTTTTCTCCAGATGACTCTTCCATGAAAGTCACATTTGTACAGGTGAAGCTGCACAGTAACAGTGCACCACCACTCCAGAGTCTGCTAAATCTTTCTGCAGGTCTTTTGCAGTCAAACGGGAGTTTTGATTTGCCTTTCAAACAATCCTACAAGCAGCTCTCTTGGAACATTTTCTTGGTCTTTCAGACCTCAACTTGACCTCCACAGTTCCTGTTAATGGCCATTTCTTAATTAGCCTATATTATGAGCTGCGGAAACAGCTACCCAAAAATACTTTGCTATCTTCTTGTAGCCTTCTCCTGCTTTTTTTTTTTTTATTTAGACAAAACCGTACATAAATCACCAAACACAAATAAAAAAAATAATAAAATAAACACAAATCAGACATAGCTCACACTAAAACAAACACATACCTTAACATATATCATGACAATGTATATCAGCAGGCCTAACCACCTAAATAAACAACAAAATCATTAACAGTCGAGGTAGAAAAACAAAAATAAAACATATTTCAAATCAATACAAACTACTACCAGCCTTGTACATCAATAAACCTGTCCCACCTTTCCAAATGTTTTTCAACATCCCCATTTGCATTTGCAATACATCCTTCCAAAACAAAATAACGTTTAATAAACATTCTAAATTGATTGATATTCAAAGAATCCACATCAATAGCTCAAAAATAAAAAAATAAATCTTTTTTCCAACAAGATAATCAGTTTAATAATATAACTATTTGTTTCAGTTACATCACCTAATATCACAGAAAAAAAAAAATCAAATTGAAAACTCAAATTCATTGCGTGACACATCTTTTGAATTTCCCTCCAAAAGACAGACACATGACAATACCAAAAAAGATGTACAGTAGACTCAGATTCCATGAAACAAAAAGGACACTCATCAGACTCAGCAATACCCCAAATCTTTAACATTTTCCTAGTAGATAAAAAATTTTAAATTATTTTTAACTGAAAAGCTCTCATAAATGTATCTACTGTTGTTTTATATATCAACCTGAACACTTGCTCCCATGGTACAGGACGATCAAAAATGTCCTCCCATTTTTTGCAGGTTTTGTATGGAAAAATTCTTACTGATTTAAAATTTCCAATCTGTTCCTAGAGCAGAAATCAATTGATTATATGTATGAGAAGAGCAGATTGTACCATAAATTTCAATGAACTGATTATACTTCATAAGTTTCCCTTCTTCACACACAATATCATTTATAAACCAAACACCATGATTAAAAACATTCTTCCAAAATACTGTTTTCCCTTCATTTACAATGTTTGAGTTTAACCATATTATTTGCTGTAAGATTTCATCTCGACTTTCTGGAGGATGAAACTGAAAGCATAACCAGCACTGAATCGCTTCCTTTAAAAACACAGACAACCTTGTTAGGACTGCAGCTCTCTCAGTCCCCCCTCCCTTCGCGTTTGCAAGTTTAGAGTGGAACTGTAAGTTTTTTGGAACTGTAAGTTGGAAAATTAAAGGTGCAGTAAGTCTGGTCACCCTCGACCACCTTCCCTTCCAGGACCAGGTGATGATCAGCGTTGGCTGTAGTTCCATCACTCCACCGCAACTTGAGATTGGTAACCAGGCTGGTAGCCCGCAGAGCTGCTATGCGCCCCCACAGCCTTCATCGGCCAGTGCCAAGTCCTCGATCAACACTTATTATTGATGACTCCATAATCAGAAATGTGAGTGTCCACAGAGCTCATACCCTATCTTTCCCAGGCGCCACAGTATGAGACATTGCTGATAAAGTCCCGGACATAATAAAATCTTACCCCGAAATTGACAGGCTCGTCATACACATCAGAACAAATGACATTCAAAAACAGCAGTCCGAACTGTTAAAACAAGACTTTATCAATCTATTTAACATCCTCAGAAAGTCCCACAGTACAGTTTACGTCTCTGGACCCACGCCCACTCTTTACCATGGAGTGGGGCGGTTCAGTAGGTTGCTTGGCATAAAAACATGGCTGTCTGCATGTGACCCTAGCGACAAGCATTTCATTGACAATTTCAATCTCTTCTGGGAACGTGGATATCTTTTCAATGCAGATGTTCTCCACCTGAACAAAGCTGGTACACAAGCGCTTTCTGCCAACCTGGCATACAGCCTCTGCCATTCACGTGCCCCCACACCCACCTGCCTATTACATCATTACAACTGCAAACATCGGCCCAGGGTTGACTGGTCCATCAGTATTTGAAGTTCCCCCGGTCCTGGTTCCTACCACAATGGTTCCACCATGTACACAGGTGCACTTTCTACCGGGCTCAGACCATTTAATGACATTTAGCATTCCTGTCAGCACTACCAACAGGCAATTACAAATAAATTATATTATAAAATATGTTGATATTGTGTCCTCTGACACTGCATATCATACCATTTGCTGTAATATGCATAGACCTTCTTGTGCCTGTAGCAGTAATCTCATCACAGTCAATGTATTTAAAAAATCTAAACATGCCTTATCACAGAACCCTCCCTCTTCTCTGAAATTTGAAGATTTCAAGAGGAGAAAAGGACTTGGTCTGATGCATATCAACAATTATGAAGAAAATTACAAGATTACATTAATATTTGTACTTTCAGCAACAATCCTGACATTTTAGTGCTTTGAGAAACCTGGTTATTAACATCAGTTGGAGATGATGTTATTAACTTAAATGACTGCAATTTATTTAGATGTGACAGACTCACTAAGGGTGGAGGTATAGCAATCTATGTCAAAAATAACATCAGCACATCCCAGTTAGTATATCTGTGCCAAAACATTATGAACTATCAATTTTAAATATGGAATTAAGTAAAAAGGCTTTTTTAGGTATTGTTGTACTGTTGGTATTTATTCTTCCAGTAGCGTACTTCCATTAGATATAAGGGATCATTGCACAATAGTATGTATGTACAACAACAGAAATCCCAGATGTTGAACTAGCATTAAATTATTTTTCAAATATCTTTAACTCAGTTGTTAACAAACCATTTGAGAAGTTAAAACTAAAGCATATATTAAGCCCTTGATTCACCTCTGAACTATCAAATCTGTTCCAATTAAGGAACAAAGCATGGCCCATAGCTAGATGTTCTGGGAACCCCTCCCATTGGCTTGCTTTTAGGCAGCTAAGAAATAAATGCACCTTCTTGACAAGAAAAGCTAAATCTATTTTTTACTTAACCTCAATCTGCAGTTCTTGGTCAAATCCATCAAAATTCTGGAAAGTAGTAAACTCAGCTAAAAACAATGCTTCCTCTCTTCCCACTCATGTCAATTCCGGAAATATCACACTGACTGAAGAACATTCAACAGACATTTTGTTGCAGCTGGTCACCTGTGTGAAGACAAGTGTATGAGTTCACCTAATTCTACAAATGCATATAATAATGATAATTATGTGCATAAAGTAAACAATGCCCCTCAATTTGCCCTCCACCCCTTCAAGCCATTGACTGGAGGTGGCATTGACTTCAAGTAACTGGAGGGGGCAATTTGGCTCCCTTTCTCCTCAAGCTTGCAGCTCCCATAATTTCAGGGCACATAACACATACTTTAAATTTAACTGTTTCAAATGGTATAATACCTAAAGTGTGGAAGTTGACTCATGTTTTACCTCTGACCTGAACAACTATCGTCCATTTTCAAAACTGTCTTGTCCGTCTAAAATTCTAGAAACATTAGCAAACAATCAACTCAAGTCATTTTTAGCTCAATATGCTGTATTAACCCCCCACCAATCTGGCTTCAGATCAGATCATAGCACTATCTCTGCTACTTCCTTAATTTTAAATGACATTGTGTCAGCTGTAGATAACAGGAAGCACTGTGTTACTCTTTTTATTGATTTATCAGCTGATACATTTGATCATTCTCTCCTCCTAAAAAGACTATCAAATATTGGATTTGATCCACAAGCCATTAAATGGGTCTAAGGACCAGTGCTAATCACAATTGTTATGTTCCGACCTGTCTAGGGAGTTCAGGAGTAACAATAATAAAAATATAGCCGCGAGCGGCAATCTGCGGGTTCTAACCTGTTCCGCCCCAAACCAGCCACCGTGACCCTCACCACCCACCGTGACCCTCATCTGCCGTAGTGCAAGACGTTCCCCACTCTGTCCCTGAAAGCTCCAAGCAATACATACTCTTTCCAAGTCTCACATTTCTTGAAATCGGGTTTTCAGCTAGCCTACATGCTAATAACATTTGTGGTATACTTTCACATAGAGACTCCATTTGAACATCAAAACATAAATTGAAATTTTACCTATTGATGCGTATTTCAAAGTGTCAATAGGTATTTTAATGTTTAAGCAATCACAGTTCCATGATCATGATAATTTTGGGAGAAATCTGG
>NC_065517.1:1934219-1958175 GCF_006386435.1 Epinephelus moara | reverse complement strand
TCCGCCCACAGCAAAGATTCATTGGTCCGTGGCGGCCATGTTTTTTGACCAATCTGGCTCATTTGTAACAGAAATGTGTCTTGTCATCCCCCAAAGCCGTGTACCAAATTTGGTGTTGATGGAGTCAAAATTGTAAAAGTTTGTCATTTTACTGTTTTTCAAATTATGCAAATTAGCAAAAAGTCTAGTCAGGCGCAGCTTAATGGTCCCAGAGGCTTTTTTGTAGAGCACATTGAGCTGGACCTGTGTGTCAAATTTCAAGTCAATCAGACTTATGGTGTGAGGGGCGTGGCCTCCCAAAAAAGTCATTTTTAAGCCTTAATTACAGCGCCACCATGTGGCCGACTGGGCTCATATTTTAATAAAAGTTGATGCACATCATTTCCAATCATTGGGCCAAGTTTCAGGTTTCTGGCTCATTCCAGCTCACGGGAATTTGAGCTCAAGCGGCAGACAACAAAAAATAATAATAATAATAATAAAGCGGTACAATCTTAGAAGGGTTCTACCCCTTCGGGGTTAGAACCCTAATAAAGCGGTACAATCTTAGAAGGGTTCTACCCCTTCGGGGTTAGAACCCTAATAATAATAAACCAGTACAATCTTAGAAGGGTTCTACCCCTTCGGGGTTAGAACCCTAATAATAATAATAATAATAATAATAAACCGGTACAATCTTAGAAGGGTTCTAACCCCGAAGGGGTAGAACCCTAATAATAACAACAATAATAATAATAACAATAATAAACCGGTACAATCTTAGAAGGGTTCTACCACTTTGGGGTTAGAACCCTAAAAACAATACATATTGGGGGAGGGAAAAAAGAAGCGCTGGTAGGGTAAACGTAAGCCAAATATTTTATTAACGAACACAAAACAATCCTCCAAAAACTGAGGATGACAAGGACTAACCATAAACTGAAAACAGTCCTCTCAAAAGGAGGGACGATAATGCACAATAAATAAAACTCAGAAAAACACTGGATCTTAGAAACTAAACGAATTACAAATTACATTGAATACACTACACACTAGCAGGATATTACACTAAAACACTGTGGGTACACTAAAACACTGCGAGGTGGTGAGACAAGGTTCCTGTGAGCACTGTAGCGGTCCACTGACAGCCGGCGGCCTCGGTCCACTCACCTTAATACACCGATTGCTGATTGGCACCAGCTGCGAGGCATACTAGAAACACACACCTGTAACACACACACACACACACACACACACAAACTCTACGGCACGTAACAACAATATATGTAAATGATATAGTTTTGTTCTTGCAAAACTGTAGTGTCCATTTTTATGCTGACGATACTTTTTCACATTGGGTGCGGTTACATGATGGCTTCTCATTCAGAATGAAATGAATCTGAATGAAATCATTCGGAATTAAAGTTTTTCCAGGTAGTTTACATGGGGAATATTTATTCCGAATGAGGGTTTACACGGGAGATCAGTTTAATCGCCGTTATTCAGGTCTGCGCATGGTTTGGGGCAGGGAAGGTTTCTGATTGGATAGGGGGCGGGGCGGATGTTACGTGTTTACGTTTACCGGAAGAAAACACTGTAGTCCTCGCTCCGGATAACAAGATGCTTGATGACGCCGTTCTCAGTGCCTTTTTCGGGCTTGTTTTGCTTATATTCTTGAAGCAGCAGTACGACAACAACCTTGTTCTGCTAATGCTTCGTCTGTTGAGGAGGAGAAGGGAGGTAGAAGGTCAAAGAAGGGAGATAGAAGACCGTGTTTTGGCATATGGAAACCGGTGAGTGCAACAAGTCCGACTCCTCTAACTCAGCCAGTTGCTATGCGTGCTACATCATCGCGCCAGAAGGGCAAGGAAACCAGCATGTGCAGAAAGAACAGAATGGCTGGTATTGGGTAGGAGGTGTATACAAGTGTAAAAAGGAATATTCCACCCCTGTGCACCCGATTAGATTTTCTTTTGGGTTGGCTGTTTTCATTCGGGCTGAGGTGTTTACAAGGAGCATTTCTATTCGGGTAGGGCTACCAACCGACTGCAAAAGGAATACATGGCTCCATGTAAACGCACGTATTGTTGGGCTGACTCTGTAAATTCAGCTATTGAAATCCTGCAGTATTCTTTCAATGTTCTGGAAAATGCATTAGTAATCTCAAACTTGTGTTAAATGCCAACAAAACTAAATATATGCTGTTCTCCAGAGACAAAAACATTAACTATAAGACACGCTCTAGAGCGCAGAGAGCGCAGCTTGATAATGGCACGTCTCATCTACCGTCTGTACAACGAGCGGGCATTTAGACAGGAGAGAGTAATTAGGGACAGAAGCAATCCACTGGACATACATAATGACTAGGAGCTGATTGAGAGGTATCAATTCGGTAGGAGAGATCCGTTTGAACTTACTGAAGAGCTGTCACCAGATTTACAGTTTGTCAGGCCGCAACGCAGCACTACCACCAGCCTTACAGTTGCTGATTGCGCTCCATTTCTAAACGGAAACGGAGCTTTCCAAAATACAGTCGGTGACATGATAAGTGTCCACAAATCCATTGCCTGTCGGGCCATCTGCAGAGTTTCATTGGCACTGAGCCGCCGCCCTTGGGCTTCATGTTCACTTTCCCACTGAAGCAGAGGCAGTGGTGATGAAGCAACGTTCCGCCAGGCCTCCGGCATCGTGGGCTGCATTGATGGGACCCATTGTCAAGATCCAGGCACCATCTCAGCACGAACATCTCTATGTCAACTGTCAACAAATCATTCAATCAGCAGATTGCTTGTGATGCCAGTTATAAAATCTTTAATTTGGTGGTAGGATGGCCTGGATCCATACATGACGCTTGCACCCTCCGGGAGAGTGTGCTGTACCGGGACTTCAAGGCTGGTAGGGTGAACGGGCTGCTCCTCGGTGACAGTGGCTACCCACTGAAACGCTGGCTGATGACACCTATAATTGCACCAAGGACTGACCAAGAATGGCGCTACAATACCATCCACTCAAGAACTAGGTCAGTTGTGGAGCAATGCATCGGTGTCCTCAAGCGCAGGTAAGCTGCATAGGCTAACTTAAAAATGAACAAATAAAATAAAAAATAAAACAATAATAATAATAATAACAACAACAGGATATGAATTTCATGTCTTCAGATGCTGAATAATTAATTAAACAATTATGTAGGTAAACATGGAGACAGCCTATAATCTGTGTTTTAGGTTTCACTGCCTTCACGGGGAGCTGTGGATGCGTCCTGAAAGTCTGCACCGTGATACCTGCATGCACGGTCCTCTACAACATCTGTGTCACCAAGAGGATCCCTCTCCCCAGGCAGGACCATCAGCTGGTGCAGGAGGACAATCTGCAGCCTGTGGTCCCAGCAGTGCACGGGGACATTGGTGGCCGACTAGCCTGCACACAAATTGTTAACACAATAACACAACAGACCTCTCTTACAGTTTCAAAACATCTCCAACAGCTCCTTGTCATTTGACCATTTCCAATGTATTGCTTCCCAATTGTATAATTCCCATCTAAATGTCTGCTCGTTGTCTTGAAAACAAATAGCTTAGCCTAGGACAGAAAGGAATGCATAGTATACATTTTTGCAAATAAATACTTTATTGTTTTCATGTGATTTATTAATAAATGTTAAATAAAATAAAGTTGATCTTTTTTCTCTTTTTAACTGGGGAAATAACAGGCTATAACAATACAACATAACAAATATAGTTGATCTTTTTCTCTTTAATACAACGTACAAGAAATTCAAATTAATTTCATTCAAAGGGACACAAAGGTCTGTTCCCCCTCTTCCAAGATATGTGCAGGCGCAGAGAGTGGCATATTAAGTTGTTGCTGGAGCAACTGAATTTCTTATTTTATTTTTTCTTTTTCTGGCTCTAACTTCTGCTCTGTCTGTAATTGTTTGGTCTCCATCTCCGCTCTGATTATTTCTTTCTCCAGCAGCACCTGTTGAAGGTCATCCTGCCTGCTCCTTTTCTTTGGTGGTGGTGCCTGGCTGCTGGCATGAGTGGCACTGGCATCGCTTGAGTCTGAAATTAAACTTTAAAAAAAAAAACCTTGACAGGTAGGCTACTGGGAAGAGGAAAAGCTGTCTTAGGGAAAATCACATTTATTTAGTTTCACAAGGTGAATTTTCAGATTGTAAATAATTGTAAATAAATTTAGGAATTGTAAATAATTTCTGAATGCATTATAGGAAGTATTTTCCTCTATAAATATAAGTTAATAGAGGAAAAGTGACAAAGGGGCAGGAATATATAGCCTAAGTTTTACTCCTACTTATAACAATGTGTTTTTTTTGTTTTTTTTACCTTGCTAAATAGATAGCTATAGTTTTATGTAGAATCCACACCTTTGCAAACACTGCTCTCCACATTAAGGTGAACATCCTTTGGCTTTGCCTTTGGCTTGTCCAGTGATGGTGGATTGATTGTTGGATTGCTGCCACTTTCGACGCCATCCAGACCAGTGAAGGCAGGGGAATCCTCCCCAAATACATCAACAATGATGTCACTGTAAATTGAGGTTTTCGGGGGAGGACTCGAAGTTGGATGATTTTTTTTTGGAGGAGACGTCTTTTTTGCCTTGCTGAAGAGATCTTTCCACTTCTTCCTAATGTCAGCCTCTGTACGAAGGCAGCCAGAGTCTGAACACGTATTGATGTGCCCCTTTATCTCTGCCCATATGGACTGTTTTGTTTTGTTTTTTTTATTTGTGATGACGTTTGACTGCTTGGCAGTCAACACGTCTCTGTGCTGGCTGTACAGCTTGATTAATTTTCTAATTTCAATATCGGTAAAGTTAACCTTTCTTTTTCGTTGATCCTCCATGTTTTCTTCAAATCTTAAACTGCACTCATATTTCTCTACATCACTGTGCTGCCTGGAGAGCTGCAACACATAACATACGCTCACAGGACCGGTTAGTACTGCAGGTTCCTAGAACTAACACTGACTTGGGAAAGAGTGCTTTTAGATTCTTTGCATCATATATCTGGAATGAATTGCAGTGTACTTTGAAGACTGATACTCTGGTTCCGATGGGTCAGTTCAGAATAATAGTCAAAAACCTGACTAATTTTAAGTGTTGCTGTTTTTAACTTGTTTTAACCGATTCATGTTGTATGTATGGGCATGTGTGTATGTATATGTGTTTATATGTATGTGCACACACATACATATATATATATATATATATGTATATATATATATATATATATTTATATATATATATCCTACAAGAGACCCCCGCTTGAACAACTGCAGATTGAGCAGAAAGACTATATGAAACCATAGATATCCATAGATCAATCTGCGGGGAAAAAGGAGAGAACCAAGTCTTGATTGAGTGGTTGAGAAACCAGTGGTGCCAGGTGATCAGGTGTACATCAAAGTCTTCCGAAGAAAGTGGCACGAGCCAAGGCGAGAGGGACCCTACATGGTAGTGCAAGCAACTCCCACAGCGGTCCAGGTCGAAGGAAGCACAATGTAGTATTACCTGAATCACTGCACGAAAGTTCAAGGAAAGAACAAGGGAGGTATTGAGTTAAAAAACAACGATAAACAAAATGACTCTGTCGTGTGTTCTGGAGGTAATGTGCATTTTGATGTGGGTGCCAACAGAAGCAGGAAAATGGGAGGTGGAGAGTCCAGTTGCGACACCAAAGGCCTTGGAGACCAGAGCCACGACAGAGATTCGGCTGCACGAGGGAGGAGCCAAAGCCTATGAATCAGATGAGTATGATGCAAATGCACACACTCCATCCCAGGCAAACCTAAATCTTATGCCAACACTCTCAGCTAAGTCCAAACACATAGACACTCCATTCAGCTTAATGTATGCCAAAAAAACGTGCTAAAAGGGCATGGCACACTATGTGGAAATGGCATGCAAAAGTGACTATCTCAGTTGAAATAGGCGAGGGACAATTAAAGGCTCTCTAAGTCTTCCTAAGCTTGAAAAGTTTTTGTCACATACAGCAAACATCTCCTCACGATCCGCTAGCTACATGTCCTCTGAATATGCTGTGAAAAAGTCCGGTCTCTGTAGGCAGCCCAGGCTCCGCAAATGGCAACAAAAACATTTTGGTCCAGGCTGCACCAACCAGCCAGCACGAGACCAGAGAAAGTAAGCGCGCACACGTGAATGCGGTGCCCAGAGAGGCAGTTAGAGCTTGTTGGGAATAGAATGATTTTATGTGTTTTACTATAAGTTGTGTTTCACTATATAAGTTTTAGATGTGTGAACAATGAGATTACTGAGATGATTTCAGCTGATCTGAATGTGTTTGCTTTGCAGAAGTGGAGAAGTACAGGAGAGGAAGAGACATGAAGTCTGAGGAGCACATACCGCAATGCTTAGATAATTAGTTTCATATATGGTAAAAAGAATAGAAAGTGATATACAGATAGTAAGGTACAGCACGTGTAGGGAGTTGTGTTGTTCTCTTGCCTTTCAAAACAGGAACCACGCCCCCACCGCCAGCGGGAAGGAGTCAGATTAACACGAGGCAGGGGCGTGGTGTGGTGAAGGAGGAAGTGGAACTGCTAATGAGAAGAGGACAACGCCTCGCGTGCACAATGACACTCTGTTACGCTCAAATATATACTGGGTCAGGGGAAGGATAGTCAGTCGGACTTCGTGAACTGACACACTTGTTGCTTGTCAGGGACCGACAGAAAGACCCAGAGCTCTGTAATTTTATTCCTTTACGGCTTAATAAAACTGCATTGACTGAGACCGAATATCTTCTCCTATTGCTTCATTTAAGAACACGCAGGACTAAGCTCACACATACATGAGAGGAAAGTAGGATGAGACTCTTAGTCCAACAAGCTACAGGCTACAATGAGGCTAAAAGGCGAGCTAGCTCCGTTGTGTTTGATAACATTGTTGAATATAACAGAAGTGAAGTGTTTTTGTTGCCATTTGTGGAGCCTGGGCTGCCTACAGAGACCCTACTCACTGACGTGGTCAGTCTATGTGAAACTGCACATAGGCATTGAGGATTGGCGTAGGTAGAAGGTGACAAAGCTACTTTTTCCAAAAATTACACTATTAGTATATTCTTTTCCCATGTGAACTACCAGTGCGCCCCACTTTTAAGTCAATACAGCATACAAACGCTTCAACTATCTGCCTTCAACGTGCTACCTCAACTACTAATGTACAGTTTTAGCCCACTAACTATCCCACTATTGGCAATGGTACTACTGTACTTTCAATAAAGCAATCGTACTATGAAATTCACAAAAACTCTGTCTGAATACATTGCTCTTCTTAAAGGAGCTATATGTAAGAAATATAAAGCAAATAGTCATAAAATCCTCCTAATATTTCACAGAGACTAAGGAATAATGTTCATATAACATACTGATCTCACCGACAACAATAGTACAGCCAGAATATTCGCATTTAAAAAAAAATTTTACGGTCCGCAAATCATGTTTATGTTTTGAATTTGTCTTTTGGCCTGTTGCGCCACCCACCGCCGTCTACCAGTCACGCAGTCAGTAGAGTCTCAGCATCAGTTACAGTTACGACTGAGCTACAGCAGCACGGCAAGCAGCATTAGCAGTGTCCCGGTACATAGCATTAGCAGTCTCCTCAGCTGTATCCCGGCAGCAGTGTTAGCAGCAGAGAAGCCAGACTTGCTCGAACGGTCCGCTGGAAAACCGAAGATCAAGGACGCGGTGACGTGGCCCTGCCACAGCAGCCGCCCGTCGGCAAACAAATCAGTCTCCAGTGTGCCGCTGTCCAGCAACCTCGAATCTGTAGGGGAGGGGGGGCGGACAGTATTTTGAATTTGAGTGCAGTAACCGTTTTGGCCACATTCTTACATACAGCGCCTTTAATGGGTTCAGCTGACTATTTAATCTGCAATTTCCTACGACCTGTATCCCAAACACACACCATATGAAACTGTACGTGGGCAACTGTGCACTCAATGAGTATGGACTAGTTAAACTATATTTACTACAATCAGCAGAGATATGCCAATGTCACATCTGAAATTCTTAAAGCATTTTGAGTCAATTACATGCAACAAGCACGATGACTCAACAAAACAGACAGATATTGGAATGGCTAACAGTAGACAGGGGAGTCACGTGTTTGGAAAATATTGCTGTACTTTCATTTCTAATAACATTGCACCTAATGGTATATTTTCTGTGGGTATGGAAAAGCTCGCAAAGTTGAGGATGGAACTGAGGGAGAGTGCTGGTAAGGTGTCTTGGGATTGGTTAGACCAAATTTTAAGAAAATGGGGAGCCGTTTTGGCTGAAGCAGGAATCACTGCATTGATAGTTCTAATACTAGTTTCCTTTTTGGCATGCTGCATCATCCCCATGCTGAGGAGGCAGTGCCAGAGGGCTCTAGACAAACAGATGACTCTCGTGACTGGTCTCCAATGGGCTCACAGGTTGAACATGATGACACCCCAACAATTAGTGCAAATCCACCTTAATCAGAAGGAGGCAGAGAATGGGGAGAGATATCCAGCTTTGTTCCCCATCCCTGCCTACACGGATGATTCTTGTGATCCTCTGGATACAGGAGATATATCATATTGTACTCTCTGATAATCATGAGTTTGTACCCCTGTTTAATTACCTATTGATGATACTATGTACCAGTAAAATCACTGAATGTAATATTGATGGGTTCACGATGAAGGTCGCCAGCGGGAGGGGCCATAAGAGAGTTTTCCTGTAAGCAGCCGACAGGTTTTTTGCTCTTACACAGTATGAACCCCTATTTTGTGTGACCTTGTTTTGTGTAGTTTGCTGTGTTTAAGTGAATTACCTGTAAAGAATTTAAGTTTTAAGATCCAATGTCTGTGTAGTGCATTGCATTGGAAAAGAATTCCCTTTAGCCTTCTCTATAATATGACCTACCATAATTTCTAAGTTCTCATCTGAAGCATGATATTATGAGAAATTATGAAACACATTTCACTCGAGCACAAGGCTAGACTTGGATCAAGCACTGCCACTTTCTCTATGGCTACAGTTTCAGCAGCACATCTATGGTCAAGGACCAGCAGAATTTTGTGATAAGACAAGTCATCTCTCATGGAACATTAGTGATACAGCCAGGCTCAGCAAGGGGCTTTGCACAGGAAACAGTTGCTGTTGAGAGAAGACCAGGAAATGTAAGACAGGCATTAAGAAGAAACACCTCACTGAAGGCTAGGTCTGGCCACAGTGTATGTCTGCTGACCCTGTAGCAAAGTTCACATTGAGGTTAGAGTGTGTAAACTGAGAGAAATTTAGATGTAAAAAGAAAAAAAAAAGTTGGTGAGTTGTGTGTTTGTGTCCATATTGGGTCAGTTCATTTTCAATTCACTTAATTATAACAGTCACTTTAGTCTGCTCTGCTAATGGCATATGGAAGTCAAGGACTGCCAAACTGAAACTGTATTTGTCTTTTGTGGGTGCATGATTCATGACATTAAAATAAAAAATACAATTTTCTGAAGTTGAAAACTTATTATAGCCAACATCAAAATTTGAAGTATACAAGCAAATACTGTAGTGTTGTGGGCAACACTGTAGTGTTGTGGGGTTTCATGAACATTGCAGCCTTAAGGCTCTTAGCAGGGCTTTAGACTTTTAGTGTTGTTTTTCAAACCTTCTACCAATCACATAAACCAGAAGCAAATAACAAATAATTAAACTGCATCAATCATTATTTGATCAAACAAAATGTAAACATAATTTAAAATATATGTAGTCCAACATTTTGTAGTTCCAAAAACCTATATCTTACAATAATAATAAGTAATGTAAATCTAATAACATATCAAATAATATTATTCATATTTAATATTTCACATTTCAAAAATTGTGTCAAACAGAGAATTCCATATGTTTTATCTCAATTAAGAAATCAGTCAATGAAGAGGGCTTCATTTTTCATTTTATGTTCCATATGTTGGGCATTTAGTTTATATTTGAAAAGGCATGAATAGAAAGTGAGGTGACCCCAGTGGTGATGGCTCCATGCATTAGTTTATGAGGTCTCTGGGTTGTCTTCTGCAGGTTCAAGAGACTCTTGTGGTCTGTACATAAAGGTAAGGAGGAACAGCGCCACATCATAGGAGCACCAATAGGCCGTGTGTGAGGTTACTGCTGACCAATAGCGGCTCTCCACCAAGCCCTCCCGCAGCTCAAAGTCGATGCGTCTCTCCAGTTCCACTAGAACAGAGAAAAAGACAGAGTATAGTATCCAGCTGCATAAAGTGTCAAAAGAAGTTATCTTCCGTCAGAGTTCTCTGAGCCCTGGTGGACTGTAGTCATATTGTCTTGAGTGCTCACTGTCAGCATATGTGTATCTTTCTGAATGATTTTTAATGGCAATTTAAAGTATGCAAGGTATGTGCAGTCTATTGGTTAGATACATAACAGATATTGCAGCACTATTTCTTTTACAGGGGCATTACCAGTGCTAATATTGACAGCAAACTCTCGCAGGTTGGCAAATGTCTTTTTTTTTTAATTCAACCTGTACATATTCTGTATGTGTGCAATATTAAGCCTTACTACATAATAAAACTAAATACAAACATACAACATGTAAAAAAGAGATCTCTTCAAAAACATCTGTGATGGAAAATTATGGTATTTGACCTTTTTAACCTAGTGTGTTCTGCATGTGTTGTATAACGTTACTTGTTTTGATGAAACTGAATTTCTCACCTAATGATATGTGTTGCTCATTTAACCCCTACTGTGATAGCAGCGTTAGATACAGCAGAGGTCTAATGGAAGTAGGTTAAAGGTTATGAGCCAGGGAGGCTCCCACACCAAGTGTCCTTGTTAGCCTCAAGAGATGTTGTGTCTTAGGGATGCTTACTGCAGAAACCACCTGAGTGCCATATTTTGACTATTGACATGCATGTGTTTTGGGAACTATAAAGATAGCATGGCTGAAGAACATCTAGGCACTCACTCACTCACTGACTGACTGTTCATGTGGTTGTATGTGTGTGTGACTCCATTCATGAATGCTTATTAAAACTCAAGAAAGACACCCGACTTTTTCTTTAAACTGATTATTAAAGAGTTGTTTTGCCCATTCATCAAGGTGGCAGCAGGCTAAGCAAAGTAGTCCAAACATCCCTCTCAGTGTTTTTCAGAGGCTTTCCTAAACTAGCGGCAGTATTCACAAAGGTTACTAATACAAAGAATGTTTTAACTGATGAAATTCTGAGAAAATTCTTAAAAATGTTGACATTTTCTACAAATTTCCCCTTACAGTTATGACTAGATCCTGGTAAAGATAAAAGTTATTTACAGAGCATCTCAGCCCTTGAGAAAGCTCCTAAGGTTTCCTAAGCAGAGGAGAAAGGGGTGGGAAGACAAAGAGGTAGCAGAGATATTCTCTAAAGTTAATGAACCACTACAGATTAGATCATGCAGGGATGACAATCAACAAGACCACTTTGGATTGTATCCAGATTGGTTAACTTGAGTAAGAAAAATCACTCACTATTTGACCTTAAAAATCTGTGATTGGTGTTTCTGGAAACACCCTTTTGTTCATTAGCTTAGGTAAGGGAAATTGGTTTCAATCAGATTTTGTGCTAGCTCCCATTAATGTGTAATTTCCATTGTGCATTTATTCTAACACAGTAGTTTTACTTATCAACAGAAAGAAAGCAACACTTCAGTTCATGAAACTACATAGGCTACAGTCTGATATATCAACATCATACTTTTCTAGCTACAGCCTCAGTGGGTGTTGAGGGCTTAGGGGGACATTGAAACTGGACAAGGGACATTTTGAGAAAAAAAAGGAACGTGAGAACATAATGAAACTGACTACAGGAAACAGGCAGATTTAATGGGGTATGATGGATTTTGACCCTCTGATAGCCAGCTCCAAGTTTCTCACTGAAAGCACAGTACTTACACGAGGTACTGTCCATGACAGATGAGGTGGACTGGGACATGGCAGGCTCTACCTCTGTCCTATCCTCCTCTATTTCTTTGTCCTTCACTTCGGTCTCTGCCACTGGTGCTCCTTCCTCCCCTGATGACACATTTTCAACTTCAGAGGCTCCACCCTCAGAATCTAATGGCTCCTCCTCTACTCCACCCACCTGGCCACTGGAACGGGAAAAACGGGAAAACAGGATTCCTCCGATTCCCTTTCCAAGACTGGCAGCACCTGTGGGGCAGTGAGATCTATGTTTATGATTCATTCATTTCACTTAGTAATGCAGAGTAAAATGTGCCAAAAGTGGGGCTAGTACTAATAGTTTTTATGTTAAATAATATTTTGACATATCACTAGGCCAAGGCTTGGGCCCATGATCGTCCCAAACACGGTAAAATAAGAGTCCCTGCAGATAAATACACTATCTGGCTTGCTCTCTCTGACCCAATCCGTCTCTCTCTCTCTCTCTCTCTCTCTCTCTCTCTCTCTCTCTCTCTCTCTCACACACACACACACACACACACACATGATTTGATTTTACTTTAATTTATTTTGTATGTATGTATGTATGTTTATACACACACACACACACACACACACACACACATATATATATATATATATATATATATATATATGAAAACACCCTCTCATCCTCTTAGGGTGGTGTCTGTGTCATCCTCAACCTCGAGTCCTCTACCAGAGGCCTGGGAGTTTGAGGGTTCTGCGCAGTATCTTAGCTGATGGCGCCCCCAGTGCGGACGCATGTTACAGCAGCTCCTGCTCACCGCTGAGCTTTTCTCAATTTTTTTTCTTTTTTTTAACTTTCTTACTTTGAGTTTTTTCAGTTTAGCTAGCTAGCACTTATGTTTTATTTTGGTATGGAGACGAAGACCACTTTCTTCATAGCGGTATTTCTCCTATTTTTCTATGGACACGATCATGTGCGGGGACCCGGCGCCCAGCCGTGGCACCCACACCCACTGATCCCCCACAGGACAGCGGACAGCGGTAAGAGGAAAGGAGGAGGGCTGGCTGTGTTTGTGAATGATCGATGGTGTAACTCTGGGCACATCATTATCAAGGAACAGCATTGCTGCAGGGACATTGAGCTGCTGGCTGTTGGCATGAGACCATATTATCTACCCTGGGAGTTTTCTCATGTCATTATGGTAGCAGTGTATGTCCCCCTGTCTGCTAAAGCCAAGTCTGCTTGTGACATTCTCCACTCTGTTACAAGTAGGCTGCAAAGACAGCACCCCCTGGCTCTCCTTCTGATCTCTGGGGACTTCAACCACGCCTGTCCTTCCACCACCCTGCCCACCTTCACCCAGTATGTTTCCTGCCACACCAGAGACAATAAAACACCGGATTTATTTTATGCCAACACCAAAGAGGCATACCACTTATCCCCCCTGCCCCCCCTGGGAAAAGCTGATCACACCCTGGTTCATCTTCTGCCTGTCTACAAACCTCTGGTGCAGAGGGAACCAGCAACCACCCGCACTGTGAAGAGGTGGTCTGATGAGGCTGAGGAGGCCCTGAGGGACTGCTTCGATACCACTGTGTGGGAGGTACTCAGAGATTCCCATGGGGAGGACACTGACAGTCTGACATCATGTATTATGGATTATATTAACTTCTGTGTGGAAAGCACCATACCCACTAGGACTGTACGCTGCTTCTCCAACAACAAACCCTGGATTACTCCAGATATAAAAGCTCTCCTGAAGGAGAAGCAGAGAGTTTTTAACTCTGGAACTAGGGAGGAGCTGAAGGTCATGCAGAAGGAGCTACGGATCAGGCAGGGAAAGGAAGGATATAACAAGAAGATGGAGGAACAGCTGCAGCAGAGTGACGTCAGCAGAGTCTGGAGAGGTCTGAAAACCATCTCAGGACACAAACAACCAGACTCCCAGGCCAGAGGCGACCAGAAGTGGGTGAATGATCTGAATCTGTTCTTCAATAGATTTGATCANGAGAACAGCTGAAGAGGATAAAGACGAGGATGGCTGTGGGTCCAGACGGCATCAGCTGCAGGCTCCCTAAGTCCTGCGCAGACCAACTCTGCGGGATAGTTGAAACCATTTTCAACCTGAGCCTGAGGCTGGGGAGAGTACCACAGCTGTGGAAGACATCCTGCGTGGTACCTGTGCCCAAGACTCTGCATCCCAAGGACTTCAGCAGCTTCAGACCGGTGGCATTAACATTGCACCTCATGAAAACTCTGGAGCGCCTGGTCCTGTCTCGTCTCCGCCCCGCAGTAGGCCCTTCAATAGACCCGTTGCAGTTTGCCTACCAGCCTGGCATTGGGGTGGAAGACGCCGTCATCTTCCTCCTGCATAGAGCTCTTTCTCATCTGGAGAAGCCTGGAAGCTCTGTGAGAATCATGTTCTCTGATTTCTCCAGCGCTTTCAACACCATACAGCCTGCGCTTCTGAAGGACAAACTGGAGCACATAGGGGTGGCTAATCACCTCACATCCTGGATCCTGGATCCTGGACTACCTCACGGACCGGCCGCAATATGTTAGGACCCAGGATTGTGTATTGAACTTGGTTGTCTGCAGTATGGGGGCCCTGCAGGGGACGGTGCTGGCACCATTCCTCTTCACCCTCTACATTGCAGACTTTTCATACGACACCCCCCCGTCATCTGCAGAAGTTCTTTGACGACTCTGCCATAGTCAGCCTCACCACAGATGGGGACAATAGGGAGTACAGAGAACTGAACCAGGTCTTTGTGGACTGGTGCCTGAGGAACCACCTCCAGATCAATGCTGGGAAAACCAAAGAGCTGGTGGTGGATCTACGCAGGCGCAGACTCCTCCCCCCAACACCGGTGAACATCCAGGGAAAGGACATTGAGATGGTGACATCTTATAAGTACCTGGGTGTCAGTGGCGGCTGCTGGTCTTTCAAGGAGGGGAAGCTCATTTTCGGCCTACATCATAAAATGTGTCCGTTTATTTATACGTAAATTCTACCCTCCGTTCCTTTCCAAGAAAATGATCTGTGACCCTGTCGTACCAACTAGGCGTCTTTTCCAGGGACTTGACCAGTGTCCTTTCAATGGCCAGCAGAGCTAGGCTGCTTAGATGGTTTCATCAAGAGGCATGGCCAACAGTACATTTTATTTGTCACAGCACTTCCAGTCAGCCAGCTTACTTTGTCATACCAGGATAGCTGAAAAGACCTGTTACTTTTCCCCACCCTTTGCACCAAATCAATCTGAGGTGTTGATCTGCCCTGCTGTTTAACTCTAAGTTTCTCCTTGTAAGGAAGACTATCAAATGGCTTCACCAAATCCGGTCGACAATATTCAAATTGTCTACCATTATGTGCAGCTTGCTAGCTCGCTCGCTAGCTGGGGCTGCTGCGCGAGGCTAGTGTGACCGCCTGTGAGTGCTTTGGGACAGTGGAGGGGCTCACAGTAGCACCCGCTGCTCGTTGGGGACAGTAACTGCAGAGCGACAGAAGTCAGAGTCTCCAAACACGAGTACAGTCTCCAATAACACCAGAAAAAGATGCTAGATTTGTCACTAGTCATTTTTAACAAAGAAAAAGTCACTAAGAGGATTGGAAAGTCTCTAGATCAACTCAGAACAATGGAATGAAACTTGAAAAATGCTCCGGTGGTGTTTATATTTCAAGATCGCTGATTCGCTCATTTCGCTGTCAATGAAAAAGGGATTCAGCCTCAGACAGATCATCCAATCATCATGCATCCAGGCCAGCCAAGGCCAGCCCACTGCCCAATAGACCCCCAGAGACGCTGAGTGTCCGATGGGCGGGACAAAACCGAGCATTTATCCAATGACTGTCTAGTTTCGCTGCAGTGGAACAACTCACTCTATGCTTCCCCATTGAAGTCTTTGGACGCTGAGTTTCGACACTGTTTAATGCACTGTGACGTTACGGGAATGAATGAGAAGAAAGTCGCATCAGTGACCTGTGATAAGTAGCTGATTCTGAACAAAAGTTGAACGCGTTCTAGCGCATATTTAGTCAATGAAATGTAAACACAACAGTACATATTTGACCACTTATTTTTTGACATTTTAGGGGAAGCTGAGCTTCCCTTGCAGTCTTAGAGCAATCGCCACTGCTGGGTGTTCATCTTAACAATAAACTGGACTGGACTAATCACATAACTGCACTGTACAGAAAAGGCCAAAGCAGACTCTACCTGCTGAGGTGGCTCAGGTCTTTTGGAGTGCAGGGGGCACTCCTGAAGACCTTCTTTGACATTGTGGTGGCATCAGCCATCTTCTACGGAGTGGTGTGCTGGGGCAGCAGCGTCTCGGTTGCAGATAGGAAGAGACTGGACAAGCTGATCAAGAAGGCCAGCTCTGTCCTGGGATGCTCTCTGGACGCTGTGCAGGTGGTGGAAGAAAGGAGGATGACAGCCAAGCTGACTTCCACCTCCTGCAGGAGGAGATAAAAGCTCTGGAGAGCTCCTTCAGCGATAGACTGATTCACCCAAAGTGCGTGAAGGAACGCTATTGCAGGTCCTTCCTGCCTGCTGCTGTCAGGCTACATAACCAGCACTGCTCCTTCCTGCCTGCTGCTGTCAGGCTACATAACCAGCACTGCTCACAATAAACTGCACCATGGGCACTTTAGGGACACCATAATAAGCATAACTGTCCCCCTTTTTGTTGTTTATTTGCACAGACAATTTTTCACTTTGCACTAAATATGTTCACTTTATCCATTGCTCACTTTTTATCCACTGCTCATCATTATTTATTGCTGTCTCTTGTATTTTTTGTACTTTTTTTGCATGCCCAGTTTTTTAAGTTTTTAAATTTTGAAATCTTTAATCTGACTCTTTCCACTTGACTGCTGTAACACTGGAATTTCTCAATTGTGGGATCAATAAAGGTGTATCTTATCTTATCTTATCTTATCTTATCTTATCTTATCTTATCTTACCTTACCTTACCTTACCTTACCTTACCTTACCTTATCTGTTCCTAGGACTGCACACTTCAGGACTGAGGCTTCAGATGTTGTTCCTGGAATCTGTCAGAGCCACTCTCCCAGTTTGGGGGTCACTGCCCTGAGTGCTCCTACTACCACGGGGACCACCTCAACTTTGACCTTCCACATCTCTTCCAGCTGTTCTTTCAGCCCTTGATACTTAGCCAGCAGCTGTTTGTCAGTCTGGAAGCTGAAGTCCCACAGGATCTTAGCCCTGTTGTTCTCAGCCACCTTTGGTGGTGTGTCCCATCGGGATTTGGGTACTTCGAGTCCATACTGGGTACAGATGTTCCTGTACACTATCCCAGCCACTTGGTTGTGCCTCTCCATGTACCCTGATCCTGCTTGCATCTTATACCCTGCCACTATCAATCAATCATCAATCAATTAATTTTATTTATAAAGCCCAATATCACAAATCACAATTTGCCTCAAAGGGCTTTACAGCATACAACATCCCTCTGTCCTTATGACCCTTGCAGCGGATAAGGAAAAACTCCCCAAAAAAAACCCTTTAACGGACCGTCTCAGGGGCATGTTTGCACAGCCTGCACCTTGGGTCTGACCTGCTGTGGTAGACCCTGGCCTCTATGGCCCTTGTGCTTAGGGCCTGTTCTTATGCTGCAATGATTAGTGCCTCCATGCTGTCTGTCAGTAGAGCATTCTCCAGCCACTGGAAGGTCTTCTTGATATCAGCCACTTCCTCTACTTGACAGTGGTATGCACCATGTAGAGGCTTGTTCCTCCATGTTGTTTGCTCCTCCACCTCCTGCCCTCATCAGGTTTCTGTTGTTTGAGGCATTCACTTAGCAGCTCATCCTTTGGGGCAATCTTTTTGATGTACCCCTGGATTTTGGATGTTTCATCCTGGATAGTGGCCCTGATGCCTCTCCAGGATTATTGTTGCTGTACTGTGAATCAGCTTGTTGGTCTCAGTGATGGTCCTTGTAGAGATGGTATTTAGGGCAGCATTCACATCTTCTAGCAGATCATCTGAAGGTACTTGGCAACTCAGCTTCGGGATTCATCGGAGGCTTCAGGTTTCCACTTTGCTCACTTCTGCTGTAATGTGAATCAGCTTGTTGGTCTCAGTCTCTTACATTGAGGCTGTTTGTTTCTACTAGGGCTTGGTACCCAATCTCGAAATGTGGGGGTGATGATGACATCCCCCTGCTGACCTGTCGTCCTGACTCCCCCTTGCTGTAGCATTGTTGAAGTATTACCCCCTTGCCATAGCATTGTTAAAGTATTTCATTGATCTCTAGTTGTGATAGTAGTTGGCAGTTATGAATGTTGGATGATGTGCTACCAGATGTTTCTTAGTTAGTCTTGATTGTGAGGTTCTATCTGTTTACATCCTCTACTTCTTGTTTGTTTTATACTGTTTTATTTTCCTGTTTTCACTTGCTCTGTTATCACAGCATTACACAATAAAGTTAAAAGAAAAATACACCACCACACAGTGAGAGTGGGTCAGACGTGATGATTGAGAGGGAATACCTTTGTTTATACCAAATCCTGCAGAATATATCTTAAAAAAACAAACCAGCATATATTCCCACTCTAAAGTCTACCTACACAGTGTCTTTAACACTTCATCCTCAATTTTTTCAATCAATTTTATTTATGAAGCCCACAAATCATAATTTGCCTCACAGGGCTTTACAGCATACGAGATCCCTCTGTCGTTAGGACCCTCGCAGCGGATAAGGAAAAACTCCCCAAAACAAACCCTTAAACGGGGGAAAAATGGTAGATGGTAGAATCTCATAGTATACATATGTGACAATAATCATATGTGTATAATAACAGTAGAAGTATGACTAATAATAACAGCAGCAGCAGGAGGTATCAGGCAGGACCACCGCAGCAGCACAACCACACACATCACACTCTCCAGGCACCGCTGCGATATAAGCTAACCTGAGAGATAGTGGAGCACAAAGGCTCCGGAGAAGAAGCCGAGTTAGTGACATGCAGTATGGCCGAGTTAGCAAGATGCAGTAACAGGACATGAGAGAGAGAGAGAGAGAAGGAGAGAAGGTGCCCGGTGTATTATAGGAGGTCCCCCGGCAGACTAGGCCTAAGTCAGCCTAACTAGGGGCTGTCCTCTCACTACAATGGCAGGTAACAACAACAGAAGCAAAACAGTTCTCAAACTTCTATTCTGATCTTGCTACTCAGTCATAGGCATGACCTGGTGGTGAAAACCGTGCAGCCCAATACTAAAAATTAACTCTGCTTCTAATAACACTGCAGCCTAAAAACTTTTTTAACATCAGTATATTTTTTGCATATGAAGAAATAAGATTTGAAATTCCAAATTTAATTCAACTTTATAAAATGAATAATAAGTTGTGGGGTCCCTTATGGACCACCAAGTAAAGAAAAACTGTCTTTTGAATTAACCTTTCACAATTACCACCATTAATATTAGTACTACTACTAATAACACAAACACAATTAATAATTATTACTCTTATTGTTGTTGTTATTATTATAACACGTGATCTAATTCTTAAATACAGCTGAATAGTTAAGTATTAGGTTTAAATAAGTAATCTAATTGATATTTCTTTTCTCTTTCTTTATTTGTATATTTAGTATTGAGGTAATCCAAAAGTAACAGAAAGTAATCAGTTATGCTACTTTAATGCTATAATCCTTCGCTTCGGTTAACAACGTTTTTAACAGGCAATTAGTAATGAGGGTTTACAACCCGAAGAAAAACCTGGAACATGAAACTTGGCCCAATAAATGGAAATGATTTAGAAATGCTTCCCAAGAAATATGACCCAAATTGGCCACATATGGTGTTGCTGTAATTAATGCCTCAAGACGTGATATTGTAAAGGCCGTGCCCCTCACACTGCAAGTCCAATTGACTTTAAATTTGGAAACAAATCTAGCTCAATGTGCTCTGAAAAAAATAGCCCCTGGGACAGGCCCCCGGGAATGCTACTCAGCCTTACATAAGCAACCCAAAAAGCTTTTTCACCACAGACCACAATTATTAGACCCCATACTGTAAACAAGGTAAATTAACCTGCACTTGTATAGCACCTTTCTAATCATTTGACCACTAAAAGCGCTTTTTACACAACGAGTCGCATTCATCCATTCACACACACATTCATAAGGTCAGTTATGACTCTTTCTATAATAAATTGTTGATCCATGGAGGTTTTATATTTATAAAATCTCCCTCAAGCCGAGAAAAGCATTTTTAAAATCTGTGACTTCATCAAAATGAAAAGTCTATGAACTCGTGAGTGATGCCAGCAGGAGAAACACTACTACACATATTCAGAAGTAAACCTGAAAGCAAAAAAAAAATAAATTCTGGCATATGCTCCAGGCGAGCAACTCCATTGGAATGAATAGGTGCCATCTTGGCATCCAGTAGCTAGGTATTATTGAGTCTCTTAAATCTATGCTCTTGGACCATAAAGGTCTCATAATTATGCTGGTTTGCATAAAATGAAAACAATAAAATGAATAGACCTTTATGAAATGGACAATTCGGACTTTGAGCACCTCACTCAGAATGGGGGCATCTGGTGGCTGCGCCTTGAGCCATGGGGCCTGGTCTGGCTCAGCCAAAAAACAACAACATGGAGCCATCTCCCTGTGGGCCCACCACCAGCAGGGACAGAAATCAGGGTCTGGTGCATTGTGTGCCAGGTGGCAGGCATGGACAGGGCCTTGGGCATGCTGATCCCTAGTGTCGCCGACTCGCTCTGGGTACGTGGAGCGTCACCTCTCTGGTGGGGAGGGAGCTGGAGCTGGTGCAGGAGGTGGAGCGGTACCAACTAGATATAGTTGGGGTCACTTCCACATGCAGCACTGGTTCCGGACCCAAACTTCTAGAGAGGAGCCGGACTCTCGTTTTTTCCGGAGTTGCCCAGGGTGAGAGGCACTGGATAGGTGTGGGGATGCTCACGAGCCCCCAGCTGAGCGCCGCTGTGTTGAGGTTCTCCCCAGAGAATGGAGGGTTACCTCAATGGGACTGTGGGTTGCTATGAGAGGGTTTTTGACTGTTGTAGGAAAGAGAGATGAGAGGTAGGAAACTGGGAGGAACAGCCTGCCTGAACTGAACACGAGTGGTGTTTTGTTATTGGACTTCTGTGCGAGTCATGGAAAGGCCATAACAAACACCATGTTTGAGCAGGGGGAGGTTCAATAGTATACTTGGTACCCAAACACCCTAGGCCAAAGATCTATGATCAATTTTGTGGTTGTATCATCAGATCTGCGGCTGTGTGTCTTGGATACTTGGGTGAAGAGAGGAGCACAGCTGTCAATTGATCACCACCTGGTGGTGAGCTGCCAGATAGACCTAGTAAATATGTGAGGGTGAACTGGGAGCATCAGGCTGAGGCCCCTGTCCGTGAGGTCTTCAACTCCCACCTTCGGAAGAATTTCTCATGGCGGCAGCTACTAGGAGCTGTGGTCAGAAAGTTGTGCCTGTCATGGCGTCAACTAAGAACCGGCGAGGGAGGCTGTCAGGCTGAAGAAGGAGGCCTGTTACACCCGCAAACGTAATAACAGCCCACAAACGTAATAAACCACAAACGTAATACAAATCTGCAGCTTTGAATATAATAATCCCTCAAATGTAATAAATTTCCCACAAACATAATAGCAGCTGCCTACTACAAACGTAACACACAATTTTCCGCAAATGTAATAACTATTACATTTGCAGGAAATTATTACATATGTGGGAAGGTGAAAATCTAAACTGTAATAACTTCCCACAAATGTAATATGAGACTGAATAATGATCTTTGCGGTTGTTGTTGTTTGTTTACTTATACACCTGCCAATAGTGATGCGTGTGTTGACAAGCAACCTGCAGGTCGGGTGGGGCGGGTGTCACGCCCGCCAATGTAATAATGTCCACAAACGTTATAAACCACAAACGTAATAAAAATCTGCAGCATTTAATGTAATAAACCCACAAATGTAATACATTTTCCACAAACGTAATAGCCGCTGCCTACTACAAACGTAACACGCGATTTCCCACAAATGTAATAAATATTACGTTTGCAGGGATTTATTGCGTTTGTGGGGAAGTGAAAATCTTTATTGTAATAACTTCCCACAAATGTAATAATACAATGAATAATGATCGTTGTGGTTGTTGTTTGTTTGACTCTCCGCTCCGCTATCACACAATGGATCCCCCGCCCGCCAATGGCGCCACCAGTGGGTGGCCAGGGGTGGCCATGGCCCCCCCTATAAATTTGCTGGCCACCCCACTGGCCACCCCGCTCGCCAGTGGGGACCAGGCGTTAGTGCGACCTCCCATAGGTCCGACTACCCATAACCCGCTAATCCGACCATGCAGGTCTACAGCGAGCTTTATCGTTTTAGTCCCATAATGTTGACCACCCATTAATCTGACCATTTTAATGCCATTATTCAGTCCGTCAGATTTCATACCCAGTAGTTCGACCACCAGTTAGTCCGACCACAGCACTTTCAACATGAAGCAGTCTGTGCATTTCTCCCTCACTGCGCCGGCACGGACTGTGAGGACAGTTGCGTTTTTCTCATCGACGGGAAATCACATCCATCTGCTATATGTGACGTACATGCCCTTATTTGGATAACACATCCTGGTATTCCCCACACCTAAAGCTTTTTGACAGCATAATGCGCTCTGACTGCAGATGGGAGCGGAGTGGCGGAAGTGGGTGAGCGGAGTCTCGCTGCCGTGTTTCTCTGGTAGCCTACTTGGTTTTGAACAAAATTCAGCGTTATCTGACTACTGTTCTTTGAAAAACAAAACTCGATTTGCACCAGAAAACTTGGATTGACCACTGCCTGGATTGCGATGCTGATTTGGAAGACGGATTAAAAGAAAAACAACAACGCCGGCTGAGCCGGGTCGCTGGCTGGCTTGACAGCTGGCATTTAAACCTGACGAAATGGGACCAAAAAAGATTCCCACAGCTGAGGAAGTCGAAGAAATAAAAAGATCGCTCGACTTTCTGACGGAGGAGGTTACGGCTGTTAGACTACAACAGAAAACTATTCTGGACCTGGTAGTCGAAGTCAAGGTTCTGAGACAACAAAACTCGGAGCAGGAGAAAAGGATTCATTTTCTGGGGAACTGGGTGGCCGATTTAGAGCAGTACACAAGAATGAATGATATCATAGTCTCCGGACTGGAGATAAAACCTCGGAGTTATGCCCGGGCGGTGACGGGGATGAACAACGAGAAGCAAGAATCAGTCTCAGTGGAGCAACAGGTGACAGCGTTCCTTCAGTCTAAGGGGATTGAAGTGGACAATAACAACATAGAAGCGTGTCATCCTCTGCCTTGGAAAAACAAGACTGATAAGCCGGCCATAATAATGAGGTCCGTGAACAGAAAGCATAAAAATGCACTGATAGGACAAGGAAAGAAGCTGAAGGGGTCAGATGTTTATCTCAATGAGCACCTGACAAAAAGGAACGGGGACATCGCCAGAAGAGCTCGCTTCCTAAGGAAACAGAGGAAGATCCAATCTACTTGGACAGCTAACTGCAAAATCTACATAAAGCTAAACGGATCACCAGAGGAGGCCAAAGTGCTGGTCATCAGAGACATAGATGAATTGGACAAATACAACTGAGACCAAAAGAACAACATACAAGAACAGCACAAGGTAATGAATAACTAACAAGAGTGACTACACATCACATACAATAATGACTAGCTCTGACAGATATCAGTCAACTCCAACTGGAAATAATGGAGAGGAACAGCAACAAACATGGGCTATGGAATACGAAAAAATGGAATTAAAAACTTTTGAATACACAGACCACAAATTACAAGACATGGAGAACGAAATTGATCCTGAAAATAATTTTTACAACAGTCTACATAATCACTGTGAATATTATACTGAAGAGCAGTTTAACATGAATGTAAAAATGGATGGAGTAATATCAATAATTCACTTCAATAGTAGGAGCCTCAATACAAACTTTTCAAAGATACAGTATTGCCTAAAACA
>NC_065517.1:1931669-1934120 GCF_006386435.1 Epinephelus moara | reverse complement strand
ACTGATTGATAACATATTTACCAATGTAATCGACAGAAAAATAGAAAGTGGGCTACTTATAAACGACATAAGCGACCATCTGCCAGTCTTCACAACTCTCCAGAGCTGTACCAGGACCAATAAAGACAGTAAGACTACCATAACAATTAGACACAAAACACAGGCAGCAATTAATTCTTTTAGAAATGATCTAACGAATCAAAACTGGAACAAAGTTTATGTGGAAGATGTGGATGAAGCATATGAGTCATTCTTGTCCATAACAACTGCTCTGTATGAAAAAAAACTGTCCTCTAGTAAAGAAAGTAGTAAAACAGAAATTTGCTGAAAAAACGTAGCTAACTAAGGGAATACAAAATGCATGTAAGAAGAAAAATCAATTATATAAAGAATTCTTAAAGAAAAGAACAATAGAAGCAGAGAACACCTATAAGACCTATAAAAACAAACTGACAAAAATCATGAGAAGCAGCAAAAGGGATTACTACAGTAAATTACTGGAGGACAACAAGAATGATATCAAACAAACATGGAAGGTTCTGAATGAGATCATCAAAAATAGAACTGGAAAAACAGAATATCCAAATCATTTCCTGACAGAGAACAATGCACTCATCAGTGACATGAACTTAGTTGCAGATGGATTTAATGATTTTTTTGTTGGTGTTGGTCCTGGTCTGGCTAGAGAGATTGAAAGGAATGATTGTAGAGATGATGTTGAAACTGATGACTTAATTGTAAATTAATCTATGTTTATAAGGGGAACAGATGAAAATGAAATCATTGAAATTGTGAAATTATTTAAGAGCAAGAAGTCAACAGATTGGAATGGTATTGATATGTCTATGATCAAAAACATCATTGAGTGTGTGATGAAACCTTTGACACATATCTGTAATCAATCCCTAAAGACTGGTATATTTCCAAAAAAAATGAAAATAGCAGACCTGTCTCCTTACTGCCACAATTTTCAAAAATACTCGAAAAACTCTTCTATAGCAGACTGAATGATTTCATCACGAAACATAATGTACTGTGTGATTAGCAATATGGATTTCACACTAACAGAACAACTTCACTTGCATTAATGGAATTTGTTGAAGAAATAACAACTGCAATAGAGAAAAAAGAATGTGCAATAGGAATATTTCTAGATCTCAAAAAAGCATTTGATACTGTTGACCATAACCTTTTATTAAAGAAAATACAGAGATATGGAGTCAGAGGGGTGGCACTTTCCTGGGTCAGCAGTTACCTGGAGAACAGGTATCAGTATGTGCAAATGAATAATGACTTTAAATCTCAACTTCAGAAGGTCACTTGTGGGGTTCCCCAGGGCTCAGTTTTGGGACCAATGTCATTTATAAACAGTATAAGTAAGGTTTCCAAATTATTAAAAACTGTTGTTTTTGCTGATGATACAAATCTACTCTGTTGTGGTATGAACTTGGAACAACTTTTGGATACAGTTGAGAGGGAACTGAAATCTTTAAAGAGATGGTTTGACTATAATAAATTAACACTGAACCTGAGTAAAACGAAAAGATGGTTTGACTATAATAAATTAACACTGAACCTGAGTAAAACGAAATGTAAAATTTTTGGAAATCGATCAACAAACTCCATAAGAAAACTCATGATAAACAATGTTGAAATTGAAAGAGTGTCTGAAAACAAATTTCTTGGAATATTAATAGATAATAAATTGTGCTGGAAGCCACATATAAACTACATCAAAACCAAAATATCAAAGTCAATAGCAATACTATTCAAAGTCAAAGATTTTTTGAATCAAACATCATTATACACCTTGTACTGCTCCTTTATTCTTCCATACATAAGCTACTGTGTGGAAGTGTGGGGAAACACGTACAAAACAAACACAAATCCAATCTATATTCTTCAAAAAAGAGCCATAAGGATTGTAAATAAAACCACTTACAGAGAAACAACAAACCCACTCTTTATCAAATCAAAAGCTCTAAAATTTAAAGATCTGGTTGACTTCAAAACAGCTCAAATCATGTATGAAGCTAAAAATAAATTATTACCTAACAGTATCCAAGAGTTGTTTCAAATGAGAGAAAATCAGCACGACCTGAGGGGAACCAGTATATTTAAGAAACAATTAGTGAGAACAAACACAGAATATCACTGTATTACAGTTAAAGGAGTCACCTTGTGGAATAATTGTAACAAGGAACTGAAAGCATGTTCATCATTAAATAAGTTCAAACGAATGTTCAAAAACAATATACTGAAGGGATATATGATGGAACAGGACATGTAGGTTGTCCTGTTGTTGAAGTATATCTCATTCTGATTGCAATGTTATTTTTATGGATTGTGTAGTGTAAAAGTCAAAACCCTCATCAGATACAAATAGTTATATAACCATGTTAGTGTGTAGACTTCAACAAAAACTAATACTGCATTTATACATAATATGCA
>NC_065517.1:1927016-1931169 GCF_006386435.1 Epinephelus moara | reverse complement strand
AATTTTACAGTAACATAATGGCAACCCAGCTGCCGGTAGTTTACTGTTTTTTGACAGTTCATACTGTATTTTTCATTTACAGTACAAAACTGTAAATTTCAGTAACAGTAAAAAGATGTGAATTTTACAGTAACATAATGGCAACCCAGCTGCCAGTTGTTTACTGTTTTTTTACAGGAAAATTTCTAACAGTGTGCAGCAGCAACAGCGTTAGTTGCCAACAGCTGTCTTGTTTTTATTTCTTTATTACCTCCGCCAAGGAGGTTATGTTTTTGCCAGCGTGGGTCTGTTTGTTTGTTTGTTTGTTTGTCTGCAAAATAACTCAAAAAGTTCTGAACGGATCTTGATTAAATTTTCAGGAAAGGTTGATAATGGGACAAGGAACAGATGATAAAATATTGGTGGTGATCGGTTGAAGTGAAGTGGATAAAATAATAAAATGGCAGGAAATTTGAGCTGCTTGGTGGAGGTCTGCGCTCTCCGAGTGCTTTTCTAGTTACAGATATGCGACGTTATTTGGCCATGGTGATTGCCGCTTGCTGTTGGTTTGCAGGACTTCTGTTTTTCTGCTGCTGATGTTGTTTTTTTATCTATGTGCACTGTCTTAGTTCGTCATGTCAGAGGTAGCAAGTTTTGGAGTATAGACATTTGTTAGTTTTTGCATCTTCAGCACCAAGGACAGCGCTTAAAGTGATTTTGTTATAACCGCTGCCTGTAACAGGCTCGGGGACATCTTCAGCATCAAGGACAGCGCTCAAACTACAGTAGTTCTTGTCTGCTTTTGTCGTGTGGTGAATTCTACTGTTGGCCTCCTTATGGAAAAAATGTAATAAAATTTGCATTTGTTAGAACTTCTTAATGTTTTATTTGTGTGTAGCTTATGGCAGCCAGTCAGCAGCCTAGTGAGTGGCGATGTGCGATGCGCTATACAACAGGAAAAAAACACAATGATGTCACTCATTCATTCATTCAGTTGGCAGCCCCCCCTACTTACAAGATCTTCCCGTGTGTGGGGAATACCAGGATGTGTTATCCATATAAGGGTATGTACGTCACATATAGCAGATGATGTGATTTCCCATCGATGAGATAAACGCAACTGTCCTCACAGCTTGCGCATAGAGACATTGCAGCTGTTTAGTGGTACTGCTGCTCTGTGTTTACTGAAAGGGGGAAGTTGCCTGGTCCCTCCTGAAATGTAACTTTACTGCGGTCAGATTTTTGGGAGGTTGGACTAATGGGATTCAAATACTACGGCGGACCTTTGGGAATTTTTTCTTGTAAATCTAATTATTTTTGTATTACATTAAGCAAAGATATGAGAGTTTGTTACACATACTGTATAGCCTGGTAATCAGAATCAGAGACTATTGATCCCTGGTGGGAATCTTTTTTGTAACTATAATAATTATTTTTGTATTACATTAAAGGGAAATTTCGGTTTATTTCAACCCGTCTCCTATCGTCCTAAATTTGTTTCAAGTCACTAGTGACGTAGAAATAACAGTTAGCATGTTAGCCGTTAGCCTAGATACAGCCATAGTGTCAGACCTGTTAAAACTTAATTTAACGGGCATCCTTTAAAGTGCAAAGGAATGGGAACTGTTGCAAGGAATGGGACCGGTTGCAGCCTTAGCTAAATGGTAAACAACAAACATGGCACCGCACCGGTAAGGTAAGACAACACGTTTACATGTCGTTTTCTATATGTTCTCTGACATTTATCCTAACGATATGAGGCGGTCTTTGTGGAGAAAAAGCTTGTTTAGTGACTAACTTTGCACTTGAAAGGATGCCCGTTCAATTAAGTTTTAACAGGTCTGACGCTACGGCTGTACGGCTAACATGCTAACTATTATTTCTATGTCACTAGTCACTTGAAACAAATTTAGGATGATAGGTTGAAATAAACCGAAATTTCCTTTTAAGCAAAGATATGAGAGTTTGTTACACATACGGTATAGCCTGGTAATCAGAATCAGAGACTATTGATCCCTGGTGGGAATCTTTTTTGTAACAGTAATCATTTTTTTTGTATTACATTAAGCAATGATATGAGTGTTTGTTAAACATACTGTATAGCCTGGTAATCAGAATCAGAAAGACTACTGATCCCTGGTGGGAAATTCTTGTTACATAAAGCAAAGATATGAGTATTTCTGTACTTGCTTCTGTTTGTATCTGCCAGTACCTGCTTTTTCCCAGTAATGGTTTTGATTACAATAAATGTACACATTTACATTCAGCTGTATATGTGTCTTTTTAAGGAAAAGGATAGCTAGCCTATTTTAAAAACAATGAATCGCCTAACACATATACATAACACAATAAAACAAGATTATTGTGGAACTCAAAATGTTATCTGTACTGTTATTAGTCTATGCACATTAGATCATTAGTAACATTAAATGTAACACAATAAACCAAAGTATATCAGTAGGCATTTCCTTCCATCCGTCTTTCGGATAGTTTTTTACTAACCTATATACTACAACAGTATAATAAAATCCTGAAATTATGGCTTTTAGTTTTGGTGTGCCACCCCAAGATTTTAAGTGGCCCCATCTGCCCACCCCTATGAAAAACACACACACACACACACACACACACACACACACACACACATTCACACATTCACACACACACACACACACACACACACACACACAGCAAGTATAACAGTACTGTGCTATAGGTACTTTTATAGGTACTCTTTTCGCAGTTCTTGGTGCTTTAGCAATATTGTTGTGGCATTCATGCCAATAAAAGCGAATTTGAATTGAATTGAATTAAGACACCTTTTTTTGGTTCAGCACAGCAGACAGCGGTGAGAGAGAGAGAGAGAGAGAGAGAGAGAGAGAGAGAGAGATGATCCTCATTATCAAGAAGCATTTTGCTTATGCAAAGAAATAAATCTGTTTGAACTAGATATTTATATGCCACAAAACAATTAAAAAAGAGAGAGGGGGGGATCCGTTGTGTGATAGCGGAGCGGAGAGTCAGCAGCTGGATTTTGCACCCACGACCATTATTCATTGTATTATTACATTTGTGGGAAGTTATTACAATAAAGATTTTCACTTCCCCACAAACATAATACATCCCTGCAAATGCAATAGTTATTACATTTGTGGGAAATCACGTGTTATGTTTGTAGTAGGCAGCGGCTATTACGTTTGTGGAAAATTTATTACATTTGTGGGTTTATTACATTAAATGCTGCAGATTTTTATTACGTTTGTGATTTATTACGTTAGTGGACATTATTACATTTACACGCATGTCATCATTTAATCGCTGGCTGTCCAGGTGGTGTCCAGCAAACAATGTGGGTTTCGTTAATCATTGGCAAACTTTCTGGGGAAAACCTGGTCTTATTAGGAGAGACGGCATTCATCCCATTTTGGATGGAACTGCTCTCATATCTAGAAACCTGGCAAAGTTTATTAGTAATTCAAAACCCTGTGATAGGAAAGAACTTCGGGTCCAGAGACAAAATAGTAAAAGATGCACAACAGACGACAAGTTGATCTTCAAGTGACGGTTTAATAGCAGCGCTGCGGAGAAGGTACAATTCTCTGTCTGTCACATACATATCGACACTTATATAGTTGGCCAAAACCCACATCTGGAACCATTATACATTCCTCTAACCTAGGTAATGTTTTTCTCAGGGCACCCCTATTTAATTGCCCGGGGCTCCCTAGGTAACTGATCTGTGGCATCCCTATACACGTCATCCATTAGCATCCAGACTTTGGGTCTCTGCCAAAACCAGATCCAGATGTGCTGTCCATCAGTCAATACAATGAATACAAACATGACGCATGTGCCTAGGTCACTTCATCCTAACAATCCTCCCTTTTTTAACATAGCATTAAACACACTAAAACTAGGAATATATTTGATTAAAACATGATACATGATCTTTTAAGGTAGCTGTAATTAAACCTCTACTAAAAAAGCCCACCCTGGATCCAGAGGTGTTAGCCAACTATAGACCAATATCTAATCTTCCCTTTATGTCAAAGATCCTTGAGAAAGTAGTCGCAGACCAGCTGTGTGATTTTCTCCATGATAATAATTTATTTGAGGAATTTCAGTCAGGATTTAGAGTGCATCATAGCACTGAGACAGCACTAGTTAAAATTAC
>NC_065517.1:1925214-1925381 GCF_006386435.1 Epinephelus moara | reverse complement strand
AGTTGATCTGTTCTGTACGACATCTATTGCACGTCTGTCCGTCCTGGAAGAGGGATCCCTCCTCAGTTGCTCTTCCTGAGGTTTCTACCGTTTTTTTCCCTGTTAAAGGGTTTTTTGGGGGGAGTTTTTCCTTATCCGCTGTGAGGGTCCAAAGGACAGAGGGATGT